>NC_069504.1:331981876-332096876 GCF_027579735.1 Bombina bombina | reverse complement strand
TCTAAAATCCTTTGTAGCATCTAAATAGAATTTTAGAGCGCGAACAACATCCAAATTGTGCAACAAACGTTCCTTCTTTGAAACTGGTTTCGGACACAGAGAAGGTACGATAATCTCCTGGTTAATGTTTTTGTTAGAAACAACTTTTGGAAGAAAACCAGGTTTAGTACGTAAAACCACCTTATCTGCATGGAACACCAGATAAGGAGGAGAACACTGCAGAGCAGATAATTCTGAAACTCTTCTAGCAGAAGAAATTGCAACTAAAAACAAAACTTTCCAAGATAATAACTTAATATCAACGGAATGTAAGGGTTCAAACGGAACCCCCTGAAGAACTGAAAGAACTAAGTTGAGACTCCAAGGAGGAGTCAAAGGTTTGTAAACAGGCTTAATTCTAACCAGAGCCTGAACAAAGGCTTGAACATCTGGCACAGCTGCCAGCTTTTTGTGAAGTAACACAGACAAGGCAGAAATCTGTCCCTTCAGGGAACTAGCAGATAATCCTTTTTCCAATCCTTCTTGAAGGAAGGATAGAATCTTAGGAATCTTAACCTTGTCCCAAGGGAATCCTTTAGATTCACACCAACAGATATATTTTTTCCAAATTTTGTGGTAAATCTTTCTAGTTACAGGCTTTCTGGCCTGAACAAGAGTATCGATAACAGAATCTGAGAACCCTCGCTTCGATAAGATCAAGCGTTCAATCTCCAAGCAGTCAGCTGGAGTGAAACCAGATTCGGATGTTCGAATGGACCCTGAACAAGAAGGTCTCGTCTCAAAGGTAGCTTCCAAGGTGGAGCCGATGACATATTCACCAGATCTGCATACCAAGTCCTGCGTGGCCACGCAGGAGCTATCAAGATCACCGACGCCCTCTCCTGATTGATCCTGGCTACCAGCCTGGGGATGAGAGGAAACGGCGGGAACACATAAGCTAGTTTGAAGGTCCAAGGTGCTACTAGTGCATCCACTAGAGCCGCCTTGGGATCCCTGGATCTGGACCCGTAGCAAGGAACTTTGAAGTTCTGACCAGAGGCCATCAGATCCATGTCTGGAATGCCCCACAGCTGAGTGACTTGGGCAAAGATTTCCGGATGGAGTTCCCACTCCCCCGGATGCAATGTCTGACGACTCAGAAAATCCGCTTCCCAATTTTCCACTCCTGGGATGTGGATAGCAGACAGGTGGCAGGAGTGAGACTCCGCCCATAGAATGATTTTGGTCACTTCTTCCATCGCTAGGGAACTCCTTGTTCCCCCCTGATGGTTGATGTACGCAACAGTTGTCATGTTGTCTGATTGAAACCGTATGAACTTGGCCCTCGCTAGCTGAGGCCAAGCCTTGAGAGCATTGAATATCGCTCTCAGTTCCAGAATATTTATCGGTAGAAGAGATTCTTCCCGAGACCAAAGACCCTGAGCTTTCAGGGATCCCCAGACCGCGCCCCAGCCCATCAGACTGGCGTCGGTCGTGACGATGACCCACTCCGGTCTGCGGAATGTCATCCCTTGTGACAGGTTGTCCAGGGACAGCCACCAACGGAGTGAGTCTCTGGTCCTCTGATTTACTTGTATCTTCGGAGACAAGTCTGTATAGTCCCCATTCCACTGACTGAGCATGCACAGTTGTAATGGTCTTAGATGAATGCGCGCAAAAGGAACTATGTCCATTGCCGCTACCATCAAACCGATCACTTCCATGCACTGCGCTATGGAAGGAAGAGGAACGGAATGAAGTATCCGACAAGAGTCTAGAAGTTTTGTTTTTCTGGCCTCTGTCAGAAAAATCCTCATTTCTAAGGAGTCTATTATTGTTCCCAAGAAGGGAACCCTTGTTGACGGAGATAGAGAACTCTTTTCCACGTTCACTTTCCATCCGTGAGATCTGAGAAAGGCCAGGACAATGTCCGTGTGAGCCTTTGCTTGAGGAAGGGACGACGCTTGAATCAGAATGTCGTCCAAGTAAGGTACTACAGCAATGCCCCTTGGTCTTAGCACAGCTAGAAGGGACCCTAGTACCTTTGTGAAAATCCTTGGAGCAGTGGCTAATCCGAAAGGAAGCGCCACGAACTGGTAATGCTTGTCCAGGAATGCGAACCTTAGGAACCGATGATGTTCCTTGTGGATAGGAATATGTAGATACGCATCCTTTAAATCCACTGTGGTCATGAATTGACCTTCCTGGATGGAAGGAAGAATAGTTCGAATGGTTTCCATCTTGAACGATGGAACCTTGAGAAACTTGTTTAAGATCTTGAGATCCAAGATTGGTCTGAACGTTCCCTCTTTTTTGGGAACTATGAACAGATTGGAGTAGAACCCCATCCCTTGTTCTCTTAATGGAACAGGATGAATCACTCCCATTTTTAACAGGTCTTCTACACAATGTAAGAATGCCTGTCTTTTTATGTGGTCTGAAGACAACTGAGACCTGTGGAACCTCCCCCTTGGGGGAAGCCCCTTGAATTCCAGAAGATAACCTTGGGAGACTATTTCTAGCGCCCAAGGATCCAGAACATCTCTTGCCCAAGCCTGAGCGAAGAGAGAGAGTCTGCCCCCCACCAGATCCGGTCCCGGATCGGGGGCCAACATTTCATGCTGTCTTGGTAGCAGTGGCAGGTTTCTTGGCCTGCTTTCCCTTGTTCCAGCCTTGCATTGGTCTCCAAGCTGGCTTGGCTTGAGAAGTATTACCCTCTTGCTTAGAGGACGTAGCACTTTGGGCTGGTCCACTTCTACGAAAGGGACGAAAATTAGGTTTATTTTTTGCCTTGAAAGGCCGATCCTGAGGAAGGGCGTGGCCCTTACCCCCCGTGATATCAGAGATAATCTCTTTCAAGTCAGGGCCAAACAGCGTTTTCCCCTTGAAAGGAATGTTAAGTAGCTTGTTCTTGGAAGACGCATCAGCTGACCAAGATTTCAACCAAAGCGCTCTGCGCGCCACAATAGCTAACCCAGAATTCTTAGCCGCTAACCTAGCCAATTGCAAAGTGGCGTCTAGGGTGAAAGAATTAGCCAATTTGAGAGCATTGATTCTGTCCATAATCTCCTCATAAGGAGGAGAATCACTATCGACCGCCCTTATCAGCTCATCGAACCAGAAACATGCGGCTGTAGCTACAGGGACAATGCATGAAATTGGTTGTAGAAGGTAACCCTGCTGAACAAACATCTTTTTAAGTAAACCTTCTAATTTTTTATCCATAGGATCTTTGAAAGCACAACTATCCTCTATGGGTATAGTGGTGCGTTTGTTTAAAGTGGAAACCGCTCCCTCGACCTTGGGGACTGTCTGCCATAAGTCCTTTCTGGGGTCGACCATAGGAAACAATTTTTTAAATATGGGGGGAGGGACGAAAGGAATACCGGGCCTTTCCCATTCTTTATTAACAATGTCCGCCACCCGCTTGGGTATAGGAAAAGCTTCTGGGAGCCCCGGGACCTCTAGGAACTTGTCCATTTTACATAGTTTCTCTGGGATGACCAACTTGTCACAATCATCCAGAGTGGATAATACCTCCTTAAGCAGAATGCGGAGATGTTCCAACTTAAATTTAAACGTAATCACATCAGGTTCAGCTTGTTGAGAAATGTTCCCTGAATCAGTAATTTCTCCCTCAGACAAAACCTCCCTGGCCCCATCAGACTGGGTTAGGGGCCCTTCAGAACCATTATTATCAGCGTTGTCATGCTCTTCAGTATCTAAAACAGAGCAGTCGCGCTTACGCTGATAAGTGTTCATTTTGGCTAAAATGTTTTTGACAGAATTATCCATTACAGCCGTTAATTGTTGCATAGTAAGGAGTATTGGCGCGCTAGATGTACTAGGGGCCTCCTGAGTGGGCAAGACTCGTGTAGACGAAGGAGGGAATGATGCAGTACCATGCTTACTCCCCTCACTTGAGGAATCATCTTGGGCATCATTGTCATTGTCACATAAATCACATTTATTTAAATGAATGGGAATTCTGGCTTCCCCACATTCAGAACACAGTCTATCTGGTAGTTCAGACATGTTAAACAGGCATAAACTTGATAACAAAGTACAAAAAACGTTTTAAAATAAAACCGTTACTGTCACTTTAAATTTTAAACTGAACACACTTTATTACTGCAATTGCGAAAAAACATGAAGGAATTGTTCAAAATTCACCAAATTTTCACCACAGTGTCTTAAAGCCTTAAAAGTATTGCACACCAAATTTGGAAGCTTTAACCCTTAAAATAACGGAACCGGAGCCGTTTTTAACTTTAACCCCTTTACAGTCCCTGGTATCTGCTTTGCTGAGACCCAACCAAGCCCAAAGGGGAATACGATACCAAATGACGCCTTCAGAAAGTCTTTTCTAAGTATCAGAGCTCCTCTCACATGCGACTGCATGTCATGCCTCTCAAAAACAAGTGCGCAACACCGGCGCGAAAATGAGGCTCTGCCTATGATTTGGGAAAGCCCCTAAAGAATAAGGTGTCTAAAACAGTGCCTGCCGATATTATTATATCAAAATACCCAGAATAAATGATTCCTCAAGGCTAAATATGTGTTAATAATGAATCGATTTAGCCCAGAAAAAGTCTACAGTCTTAATAAGCCCTTGTGAAGCCCTTATTTACGATCTTGATAAACATGGCTTACCGGATCCCATAGGGAAAATGACAGCTTCCAGCATTACATCGTCTTGTTAGAATGTGTCATACCTCAAGCAGCAAGAGACTGCTCACTGTTCCCCCAACTGAAGTTAATTGCTCTCAACAGTCCTGTGTGGAACAGCCATGGATTTTAGTGACGGTTGCTAAAATCATTTTCCTCATACAAACAGAAATCTTCATCTCTTTTCTGTTTCTGAGTAAATAGTACATACCAGCACTATTTCAAAATAACAAACTCTTGATTGAATAATAAAAACTACAGTTAAACACTAAAAAACTCTAAGCCACCTCCGTGGAGATGTTGCCTGTACAACGGCAAAGAGAATGACTGGGGTAGGCGGAGCCTAGGAGGGATCATGTGACCCGCTTTGCTGGGCTCTTTGCCATTTCCTGTTGGGGAAGAGAATATCCCACAAGTAAGGATGACGCCGTGGACCGGACACACCTATGTTGGAGAAAGAATACTTAGAAGGAGTACGTTTAAGACAAATAGATTTTAAAAGTCTACAAATAGTAGGATGTTGACCTATAGGGATATTATTAAGTAATTCATGACCAGCAGAAATAGCTGATCTAGCTACATTAATGGATCTATAAGCTAAACCCGACTGAAAAAGGGAAGATAAAAAGTTAATAACTTGATTTAAAGGAGCTGAAATGGGATCCAGGTGTCTAAAATTGCACCAGCTAGACCATTTAAGCCAGGAGGATAAATAACATTTTTTGGTTCCAGGGGCCCAGGAATCTTGAAGGAGGAGTCTAGCTTCTTCCGATAATCCATCGCCAGACCAGGATCCTCTGAAATCATCAAGGCGATTAAATGAAGTTTGTCTTGAAGAACCAGAGGATGGAATTGGTCTGAAGGATCTGTTAGAAGATCTGACTTTGACAGTAGTAGAATTGGATGAAGAAATGATAATTCCAGACGAAGAGGATACCAAACTTGAGTTTGCCAAAAGGGGGTTATTATTAGAAGAGAAATCTGTTGACGTTTGACAAAGAGTAGCATCCCGAGAATCATCGAAAAAGGGAGAAAGGCATATGCTCCCAAAGTCGGCCATTGTTGCAGAAAGGCATTTATTGCTAGAGCCTGAGGATCCGGTCTCCAACTGAAATAAAGAAATATCTGATGATTCAGACAAGAGGTCTATTGAAAAGGGACCCCTTAGAGATTGAATTCTCTGAAAAATTAAAGAATTCAATTTCCAATCGCTGAAGTCTGTAAGGTATCTCGATCCCCAATCTGCCATCTGGATGTTTAAGCCCGGAATATATTCTGCTTGAATAGATATATTCTGAGATAAACAGTTGTGAATAAAATATTTTGTTAAATCTGATAAAAATGTTGAAGTAGTACCTCCTAAACGATTGATATAACGAACAGCAGAGACGTTGTCCATGCGAAAAAGAATTGTTATCGGATTTTTGTTTTTGACAAAACTCTGAACTGCAAAAGCTCCTGCTAGAAGTTCCAAACAATTGATGTGAAGATGTTGCTCTGAAGGAGACCATTTTCCTCCTGTAATCAGAGGACCACATCTTGCAGCCCAACCTGATTTGCTCGCATCTGACTCTATTATTAAATCTGGAGAATTCCCAAAAATTGCTTTCTCGTTCCATGCTTCTATATTTAGCAGCCACCAATTCAATTCTTCCGAAGCTTCCTTTGATAAGGATATTTTGTGTTGATATGAGAAACCCTGTCGAAGGTAATACATTTTTAATCTTTGGAGAGCTCTGTAATGAAGGGAAGCTGGAAAAATTGCTTGAATAGAAGAGGAAAGAAGGCCTATAATTCTGGCTAGAAGACGGATAGAGAAAAAGTCTTTCTTCAGAAGATAACAAATTTCTTTGATTCTTTTGATCTTTTCAATAGGAAGACAGAGAAGCTGAAACAGTGTCCACGTTGAAACCAAGAAAAATCAAGTTCTGGGAAGGAACCAAAACATGTTCTGTTTCTTGATGGAAAGAAACTTGCGTGTGAGGAAGTGGAAGGGACAAAATTTTGGAAGTGGGACCTGGATATATTTGAGTAATGGCTGGAAAAGCGGTCCCTGCCTTTTCCAGCCCTGGGGAAACCCTTAGAAGGTTGTGATTGATAGAATATCTTTTTAGTATTAGTCTTGATTTTATTGAGACTGTTAAAAGTATTTACGTAGGAACTAAGCTGTTGTAAACCAGCATCTCCAAATAAGAGGCCATCAGGCTTAAGACCCATTTCAGTGGGGGCGAAATCTGAAATTTTTGGATCAAGACATCTTAAAATTAGTCTCCTCCTTTGAGTGGATAAGGACGTATTGGAATCCCCAAGAAGGTAAACTAATCTTTGAATCCATTCCCTAGAGACGTATGTATCCAACATGGAATCAGAGGAAATTGCCTCCTCGAACAATTCAAAAAGCTTAGTGACAGGACCTAAAGTATCTAAGAGTTTATCCTGACATCACTTTAAGAATCTGTCAGGACCTCTTCTTAAATTCGTATTTCTCCAACATAGGTGTGTCCGGTCCACGGCGTCATCCTTACTTGTGGGATATTCTCTTCCCCAACAGGAAATGGCAAAGAGCCCAGCAAAGCTGGTCACATGATCCCTCCTAGGCTCCGCCTTCCCCAGTCATTCTCTTTGCCGTTGTACAGGCAACATCTCCACGGAGATGGCTTAGAGTTTTTTGGTGTTTAACTGTAGTTTTTATTATTCAATCAAGAGTTTGTTATTTTAAAATAGTGCTGGTATGTACTATTTACTCTGAAACAGAAAAGAGATGAAGATTTCTGTTTGTAAGAGGAAAATGATTTTAGCAACCGTTACTAAAATCGATGGCTGTTTCCACACAGGACTGTTGAGAGGAATTAACTTCAGTTGGGGGAAACAGTGAGCAGACTTTTGCTGCTTGAGGTATGACACATTTCTAACAAGACGATGTAATGCTGGAAGCTGTCATTTTCCCTATGGGATCCGGTAAGCCATTTTTATTACATAAAGAAAAAAAGGGCTTCACAAGGGCTTTTAAGACTGTAGACATTTTCTGGGCTAAAACGATTTATATATAAGCATATTTTATACTTCATAGCCTTGAGGAATTATTTTAATCTTGGGAATTATGTAAAATAACCGGCAGGCACTGTATTGGACACCTTATTCTCTAGGGGCTTTCCCTAATCATAGGCAGAGTCTCATTTTCGCGCCTCTATTGCGCACTTGTTTTTGGGAAGCATGACATGCAGATGCATGTGTGAGGAGCTCTGATACATAGAAAAGACTTTCTGAAGGCGTCATTTGGTATCGTATTCCCCTTTGGGCTTGGTTGGGTCTCAGCAAAGCAGATACCAGGGACTGTAAAGGGGTTAAATATAAAAACGGCTCCGGTTCCGTTATTTTAAGGGTTAAAGCTTCCAAATTTGGTGTGCAATACTTTTAAGGCTTTAAGACACTGTGGTGAAATTTTGGTGAATTTTGAACAATTCCTTCATACTTTTTCACATTTGCAGTAATAAAGTGTGTTCAGTTTAAAATTTAAAGTGACAGTAACGGTTTTATTTTAAAACGTTTTTTGTACTTTGTTATCAAGTTTATGCCTGTTTAACATGTCTGAACTACCAGATAGACTGTGTTCTGTATGTGGGGAAGCCAAGGTTCCTTCTCATTTAAATAGATGTGATTTATGTGACACAAAATTTAGAGAAAATGATGCCCAAGATGATTCCTCAAGTGAGGGGAGTAAGCATGGTACTGCATCATCCCCTCCTTCGTCTACACCAGTCTTGCCCACACAGGAGGCCCCTAGTACATCTAGTGCGCCAATACTCCTTACTATGCAACAATTAACGGCTGTAATGGATAATTCTATCAAAAACATTTTAGCCAAAATGCCCACTTATCAGCGAAAGCGCGACTGCTCTGTTTTAGAAAATACTGAAGAGCATGAGGACGCTGATGATATTGGTTCTGAAGTGCCCCTACACCAGTCTGAGGGGGCCAGGGAGGTTTTGTCTGAGGGAGAAATTTCAGATTCAGGGAAAATTTCTCAACAAGCTGAACCTGATGTGATTACATTTAAATTTAAATTGGAACATCTCCGCGCTCTGCTTAAGGAGGTGTTATCTACTCTGGATGATTGTGAGAATTTGGTCATTCCAGAGAAATTATGTAAAATGGACAAGTTCCTAGAGGTCCCGGGGCCCCCCGAAGCTTTTCCTATACCCAAGCGGGTGGCGGACATTGTAAATAAAGAATGGGAAAGGCCCGGTATACCTTTCGTCCCTCCCCCCATATTTAAGAAATTGTTTCCTATGGTCGACCCCAGAAAGGACTTATGGCAGACAGTCCCCAAGGTCGAGGGGGCGGTTTCTACTCTAAACAAACGCACCACTATACCCATAGAAGATAGTTGTGCTTTCAAAGATCCTATGGATAAAAAATTAGAGGGTTTGCTTAAAAAGATGTTTGTTCAGCAAGGTTACCTTCTACAACCAATTTCATGCATTGTTCCTGTCACTACAGCAGCGTGTTTCTGGTTCGATGAACTAGAAAAGGCGCTCAATAAAGATTCTTCTTATGAGGAGATTATGGACAGAATTCATGCTCTCAAATTTGCTAATTCTTTGACCCTAGACGCCACTTTGCAATTGGCTAGGTTAGCGGCGAAAAATTCTGGTTTTGCTATTGTGGCGCGCAGAGCGCTTTGGCTAAAATCTTGGTCAGCGGATGCGTCTTCCAAGAACAAATTGCTTAACATTCCTTTCAAGGGGAAAACGCTGTTTGGCCCTGACTTGAAAGAGATTATTTCCGATATCACTGGGGGCAAGGGCCACGCCCTTCCTCAGGATAGGTCTTTCAAGGCCAAAAATAAACCTAATTTTCGTCCCTTTCGCAGAAACGGACCAGCCCCAAGTGCTACGTCCTCTAAGCAAGAGGGTAATACTTCTCAAGCCAAGCCAGCCTGGAGGCCAATGCAAGGCTGGAACAAAGGTAAGCAGGCCAAGAAACCTGCCACTGCTACCAAGACAGCATGAGATGTTGGCCCCCGATCCGGGACCGGATCTGGTGGGGGGCAGACTCTCTCTCTTCGCTCAGGCTTGGGCAAGAGATGTTCTGGATCCTTGGGCGCTAGAAATAGTCTCCCAAGGTTATCTTCTGGAATTCAAGGGGCTTCCCCCAAGGGGGAGGTTCCACAGGTCTCAATTGTCTTCAGACCACATAAAAAGACAGGCATTCTTACATTGTGTAGAAGACCTGTTAAAAATGGGAGTGATTCATCCTGTTCCATTAGGAGAACTAGGGATGGGGTTCTACTCCAATCTGTTCGTAGTTCCCATAAAAGAGGGAACATTCAGACCAATCTTAGATCTCAAGATCCTAAACAAGTTTCTCAAGGTTCCATCGTTCAAAATGGAAACCATTCGAACAATTCTTCCTTCCATCCAGGAGGGCCAATTCATGACCACGGTGGATTTAAAGGATGCGTATCTACATATTCCTATCCACAAGGAACATCATCGGTTCCTAAGGTTCGCATTTCTGGACAAGCATTACCAGTTTGTGGCACTCCCGTTCGGATTAGCCACTGCTCCAAGAATTTTCACAAAGGTACTAGGGTCCCTTCTAGCGGTGCTAAGACCAAGGGGCATTGCAGTAGTACCTTACTTGGACGACATACTGATTCAAGCGTCGTCCCTTCCACAAGCAAAGGCTCACATGGACATTGTCCTGGCCTTTCTCAGATCTCACGGGTGGAAAGTGAACGTAGAAAAAAGTTCTCTATCTCCGTCAACAAGGGTTCCCTTCTTGGGAACAATAATAGACTCCTTAGAAATGAGGATTTTTCTGACAGAGGCCAGAAAATCAAAACTTCTAAACTCTTGTCAAATACTTCATTCTGTTCCTCTTCCTTCCATAGCGCAGTGCATGGAAGTAATAGGTTTGATGGTAGCGGCAATGGACATAGTCCCTTTTGCGCGAATTCATCTAAGACCATTACAACTGTGCATGCTCAGTCAGTGGAATGGGGACTATACAGACTTGTCTCCGACGATACAAGTAGATCAGAGGACCAGAGATTCACTCAGTTGGTGGCTGTCCCTGGACAACCTGTCACAGGGGATGAGCTTCCGCAGACCAGAGTGGGTCATTGTCACGACCGACGCCAGTCTGGTGGGCTGGGGCGCGGTCTGGGGACCCCTGAAAGCGCAGGGTCTTTGGTCTCGGGAAGAATCTATTCTCCCGATAAATATTCTGGAACTGAGAGCGATATTCAATGCTCTCAAGGCTTGGCCTCAGCTAGCAAAGACCAAGTTCATACGGTTTCAATCAGACAACATGACGACTGTTGCGTACATCAACCATCAGGGGGGAACAAGGAGTTCCCTGGCGATGGAAGAAGTGACCAAAATCATTCAATGGGCGGAGACTCACTCCTGCCACTTGTCTGCAATCCACATTCCAGGAGTGGAAAACTGGGAGGCGGATTTTCTGAGTCGTCAGACATTTCATCCGGGGGAGTGGGAACTAACAGAGTTAATTCCAGACTGAAATTGAATCATCTGCTGTTTAAAAGGCTCCAGGGAGCTATTAATCAAATCTCCAACAGATTTCTCAGAATACTGAGATGTATTATCATCAGACATCCTAAATAAATAATCAATTTACTAATTAATTAAAGTTATAAATATTATTGAAAAATTCCCTATAAAACTAAAGTTTTTTAATGTAGTAAAAAAAACATAATTTATGCTTACCTGATAAATTTATTTCTCTTGTAGTGTATCCAGTCCACGGATCATCCATTACTTGTGGGATATTCTCCTTCCCAACAGGAAGTTGCAAGAGGATCACCCACAGCAGAGCTGCTATATAGCTCCTCCCCTCACTGCCATATCCAGTCATTCGACCGAAACAAGCCGAGAAAGGAGAAACCATAGGGTGCAGTGGTGACTGTAGTTTAATTAAAATTTAGACCTGCCTGAAAAAGACAGGGCGGGCCGTGGACTGGATACACTACAAGAGAAATAAATTTATCAGGTAAGCATAAATTATGTTTTCTCTTGTTAAGTGTATCCAGTCCACGGATCATCCATTACTTGTGGGATACCAATACCAAAGCTAAAGTACACGGATGATGGGAGGGACAAGGCAGGAACTTAAACGGAAGGAACCACTGCCTGTAGAACCTTTCTCCCAAAAACAGCCTCCGAAGAAGCAAAAGTATCAAATTTGTAAAATTTGGAAAAAGTATGAAGGGAAGACCAAGTTGCAGCCTTGCAAATCTGTTCAACAGAGGCCTCATTTTTAAAGGCCCAGGTGGAAGCCACACTCTAGTAGAATGAGCTGTAATCCTTTCAGGAGGCTGCTGTCCAGCAGTCTCATAGGCTAAACGGATTATACTCCGAAGCCAAAAAGAAAGAGAGGTTGCCGAGGCCTTCTGACCTCTCCTCTGTCCAGAGTATACAACAAACAGGTTAGATGTTTGGCGAAAATCTTTAGTAGCCTGTAAGTAAAACTTCAAGGCACGGACTACGTCTAGATTATGCAAAAGACGTTCCTTCTTTGAAGAAGGATTAGGACATAATGATGGAACAACAATCTATTGATTGATATTCTTGTTAGAAACCACCTTAGGTAAAAACCCAGGTTTTGTACGCAGAACAACTTTATCTGAATGAAAGATCAGATAAGGAGAATCACAATGTAAGGCAGATAACTCCGAGACTCTTCGAGCCGAGGAAATAGCCATCAGAAAAAGAACTTTCCATGACAGAAGTTTGATATCAATAGAATGAAGGGGTTCAAACGGAACCCCTAGAAGAACTTTAAGAACCAAGTTTAAGCTCCATGGAGGAGCAACAGGTTTAAACACAGGCTTAATTCTAACTAAAGCATGACAAAATGCCTGAACGTCTGGAACTTCTGCCAGACGCTTGTGTAAAAGAATAGACAGAGCAGAAATATGTCCCTTTAAAGAACTAGCTGAAAATCCTTTGTCCAAATCCTCTTGGAGGAAGGACAATATCCTAGGAATCCTAACCCTACTCCATGAGTAATTCTTGGATTCACACCAATGAAGATATTTACGCCATATCTTGTGGAAAATTTTCCTGGTGACAGGCTTTCGTGCCTGTATTAAGGTATCAATTACTGACTCGGAGAAGCCACGCTTTGATAGGATCAAGCGTTCAATCTCCATGCAGTCAGTCTCAGAGAAAGTAGATTCGGATGATTGAAAGGACCTTGTATTAGAAGGTCTTGTCTCAGAGGCAGAGTCCATGGTGGAAAGGATGACATGTCCACTAGGTCTGCATACCAGGTCCTGCGTGGCCACGCAGGCGCTATCAATATCACCGATGCTCTTTCCTGTTTGATTTTGGCAATCAGAGGAGGGAGCAGAGGAAACGGTGGAAACACATAAGCCAGGTTGAAGAACCAAGGCGCTGCTAGAGCATCTATCAGTGCCGCTTCTGGGTCCCTGGACCTGGATCCGTAACAAGGAAGCTTGGCGTTCTGGCGAGACGCCATGAGATCCAATTCTGGTTTGCCCCAACGGAGAACCAATTGAGCAAACACCTCCGGATGGAGTTCCCATTCCCCCGGATGAAAAGTCTGACGACTTAGAAAATCCGCCTCCCAGCTCTCTACACCTGGGATATGGATCGCTGAAAGGTGGCAAGAGTGAGTCTCTGCCCAGCGAATTATCTTGGAGACTTCTGACATCGCTAGGGAACTCCTGGTTCCCCCTTGATGGTTGATGTAAGCCACAGTCGTGATGTTGTCCGACTGAAATCTGATGAACCTCAGTGTTGCTAGCTGAGGCCAAGCCAGAAGAGCATTGAATATTGCTCTTAACTCCAGAAAATTTAATGGGAGGAGTTTCTCCTCCTGAGTCCATGAACCCTGAGCCTTCAGGGAATTCCAGACTGCACCCCAACCTAGAAGGCTGGCATCTGTTGTTACAATTGTCCAATCTGGTCTGCGAAAGGTCATACCCTTGGACAGATGGGCCCGAGATAACCACCAGAGAAGAGAATCTCTGGTTTCCTGATCCAGATTTAGTAGAGGGGACAAATCTGTGTAATCCCCATTCCACTGACTGAGCATGCATAATTGCAGCGGTCTGAGATGCAGGCGCGTGAATGGCACTATGTCCATCGCCGCTACCATTAAGCCGATTACTTCCATGCACTGAGCCACCGTGGGGAGCGGAAAGGATGGATGGCCTCTTCCAGGGCCTCAAACCAGAATGCCGCCGCAGCAGTGACAGGCGCAATGCATGCAAGGGGCTGTAAAATAAAACCTTGTTGAATAAACATTTTCTTAAGGTAACCCTCCAATTTTTTATCCATTGGATCTGAAAAAGCACAACTGTCCTCAACCGGAATAGTGGTACGCTTTGCTAAAGTAGAAACTGCTCCCTCCACCTTAGGGACAGTCTGCCATAAGTCCCGTGTAGTGGCATCTATTGGAAACATTTTTCTAAATATAGGAGGTGGGGAAAAGGGCACACCGGGCCTATCCCACTCCTTACTAATAATTTCTGTAAGCCTTTTAGGTATTGGAAAAACATCAGTACTCACCGGCACTGCATAGTATTTATCCAACCTACACAATTTCTCTGGCACTGCAATTGTGTCACAGTCATTCAGAGCAGCTAATACCTCCCCAAGCAATACACGGAGGTTCTCAAACTTAAATTTAAAATTAGAAATCTCTGAATCAGGTCTCCCCGATTCAGAGACGTCACCCACAGACTGAAGCTCTCCGTCCTCAGGTTCTGCATATTGTGACGCAGTATCAGACACGGCTCTTACAGCATCTACGCGCTCTGTATCTCGTCTAACCCCAGAGCTATCGCGCTTCCCTCTCAATTCAGGCAATCTAGATAATACCTCTGACAGGGTATTATTCATGATTGCAGCCATGTCCTGCAAAGTAATCGCTATGGGCGTCCCTGATGTACTTGGTGCCATATTAGCGTGTGTCCCTTGAGCGGGAGGCGAAGGGTCCGACACGTGGGGAGAGTTAGTCGGCATAACTTCCCCCTCGACAGACCCCTCTGGTGACAATTCTTTTATAGATAAAGACTGATCTTTACTGTTTAAGGTGAAATCAATACATTTAGTACACATTCTCCTATGGGGCTCCACCGTGGCTTTTAAACATAATGAACAAGTATCCTCTGTTTCAGACATGTTTGTACAGACTAGCAATGAGGCTAGCAAGCTTGGAAAAAACTTTAAAGCAAGTTAACAAGCAATATAAAAAAACGTTACTGTGCCTTTAAGAGAAACAAATTTTGACAAAATTTGAAATAACAGTGAAAAAAGGCAGTTACACTAACAAAATTTTTACAGTGTATGTAACAAGTCAGCAGAGCATTGCACCCACTTTCAAATGGATGATTAACCCCTTAATAACAAAAACAGAATAATAAATGACAAAAACGTTTTTTAAACACAGTCACAACAACTGCCACAGTCTACTGTGATTGTTACCCTCCTCAAACACGACTTTGAAGCCTTTTGAGCCCTTCAGAGATGTCCTGGATCATGCAGGAAGAAGCTGAATGTCTCTGTCAGTATTTTTAGCTGCACAGAAAAGCACTAAAATAGGCCCTTCCCACTCATATTGCAACAGTGGAAAGCCTCAGGAACTGTTTCTAGGCAAAAATCAAACCAGCCATGTGGAAAAAAACTAGGCCCCAATAAGTTTTTTCATAATGATTAAACATGCCAGCAAACGTTTTATATTACACTTTTATAAGAGTATGTATCTCTATTAATAAGCCTGATACCAGTCGCTATCACTGCATTTAAGGCTTTACTTACATTAATCCGGTATCAGCAGTATTTTCTAGCAAATTCCATCCCTAGAAAAATATTAACTGCACATACCTTATTGCAGGAAAACCTGCACGCCATTCCCTCTCTGAAGTTACCTCACTCCTCAGAATATGTGAGAACAGCAATGGATCTTAGTTACTTCTGCTAAAATCATAGAAATCACAGGCAGATTCTTCTTCTAATGCTGCCTGAGATGAAACAGTACACTCCGGTACCATTTAAAAATAACAAACTTTTGATTGAAGTTAAAAAACTAACTATCATACACCACTCTCCTCTTAATACGTCCATCTTTGTTGAGAGTTGCAAGAGAATGACTGGGTATGGCAGTGAGGGGAGGAGCTAAATAGCAGCTCTGCTGTGGGTGATCCTCTTGCAACTTCCTGTTGGGAAGGAGAATATCCCACAAGTAATGGATGATCCGTGGACTGGATACACTTAACAAGAGAAATATATACGACCTACAACCTTAAATAAAATGATCAAATGTAAATATGTAATATGAATATAATGAGTAGAAACAGTAGGGAAACAAATGTTGCAAATGTTGCTAAAGTGTCTGTATGACTGATCCGGACGAAGTCTGAGGTAAACTGCAGAGCGGTGAGGGAAAAAACTTTGATTGACAGGTCTATGGGGGCGGGAGAAAAGCGTCACAAGATGGAGGCTAAGAAGAGAAAACAAGATGGCGGACGCAACCAGACATAGTTGCGTAGCAGGGAAAACATAATTTATGTAAGAACTTACCTGATAAATTCATTTCTTTCATATTAGCAAGAGTCCATGAGCTAGTGACGTATGGGATATATATTCCTACCAGGAGGGGCAAAGTTTCCCAAACCTCAAAATGCCTATAAATACACCCCTCACCACACCCACAATTCAGTTTAACGAATAGCCAAGAAGTGGGGTGATAAGAAAAAAGTGCGAAGCATAAATATAAGGAATTGGAATAATTGTGCTTTATACAAAAAAATCATAACCACCACAAAAAAAGGGTGGGCCTCATGGACTCTTGCTAATATGAAAGAAATGAATTTATCAGGTAAGTTCTTACATAAATTATGTTTTCTTTCATGTAATTAGCAAGAGTCCATGAGCTAGTGACGTATGGGATAATGACTACCCAAGATGTGGATCTTCCACGCAAGAGTCACTAGAGAGGGAGGGATAAAATAAAGACAGCCAATTCCGCTGAAAAAAATCCACACCCAAAATAAAGTTTAAATCTCATAAAGAAAAAAACTGAAAATATAAGCAGAAGATTCAAACTGAAACAGCTGCCTGAAGTACTTTTCTACCAAAGACAGCTTCAGAAGAAGAAAACACATCAAAATGGTAGAATTTAGTAAAAGTATGCAAAGAAGACCAAGTTGCTGCTTTGCAAATCTGATCAACCGAAGCTTCATTCCTAAACGCCCAGGAAGTAGAAACTGACCTAGTAGAATGAGCTGTAATCCTTTGAGGCGGAGTTCTACCTGACTCGACATAAGCATGATGAATTAAAGATTTCAACCAAGATGCCAAAGAAATGGCAGAGGCCTTCTGACCTTTCCTAGAACCGGAAAAGATAACAAATAGACTAGAAGTCTTTCGTAAATTCTTAGTAGCTTCAACATAATATTTCAAAGCTCTAACTACATCCAAAGAATGCAATGATTTCTCCTTAGAATTCTTAGGATTAGGACATAATGAAGGAACCACAATTTCTCTACTAATGTTGTTGGAATTCACAACCTTAGGTAAAAATTGAAAAGAAGTTCGCAACACCGCCATATCCTGGTGAAAAATCAGAAAAACATAATTTATGCTTACCTGATAAATTCCTTTCTTCTGTTGTGTGATCAGTCCACGGGTCATCATTACTTCTGGGATATAACTCCTCCCCAACAGGAAATGCAAGAGGATTCACCCAGCAGAGCTGCATATAGCTCCTCCCCTCTACGTCACTCCCAGTCATTCGACCAAGAATCAACGAGAAAGGAGAAACCAAGGGTGAAGTGGTGACTGGAGTATAATTTAAAAGATATTTACCTGCCTTAAAAAACAGGGCGGGCCGTGGACTGATCACACAACAGAAGAAAGGAATTTATCAGGTAAGCATAAATTATGTTTTCTTCTGTTATGTGTGATCAGTCCACGGGTCATCATTACTTCTGGGATACCAATACCAAAGCAAAAGTACACGGATGACGGGAGGGATAGGCAGGCTCATTATACAGAAGGAACCACTGCCTGAAGAACCTTTCTCCCAAAAATAGCCTCCGAAGAAGCAAAAGTGTCAAATTTGTAAAATTTGGAAAAAGTATGAAGCGAAGACCAAGTTGCAGCCTTGCAAATCTGTTCAACAGAGGCCTCATTCTTAAAGGCCCAAGTGGAAGCCACAGCTCTAGTAGAATGAGCTGTAATTCTTTCAGGAGGCTGCTGTCCAGCAGTCTCATAGGCTAAACGAATTATGCTACGAAGCCAGAAGGAGAGAGAGGTAGCCGAAGCCTTATGACCTCTCCTCTGACCAGAGTACACGACAAACAGGGAAGACGTTTGTCGAAAATCCTTAGTTGCCTGCAAGTAGAACTTGAGGGCACGAACTACATCCAGATTGTGTAGAAGACGTTCCTTCTTTGAAGAAGGATTCGGGCACAGGGAAGGCACCACGATCTATTGATTGATGTTCCTGTTAGTGACTACCTTAGGTAAGAACCCAGGTTTTGTACGCAGAACTACCTTATCTGAATGAAAAATCAAATAAGGAGAATCACAATGTAAAGCTGATAACTCAGAGACTCTCCGAGCCGAAGAAATAGCCATTAAAAATAACACTTTCCAAGATAACAACTTTATATCAATGGAATGAAGGGGTTCAAACGGAACTCCTTGTAGAACGTTAAGAACAAGGTTTAAACTCCATGGCGGAGCAACAGTTTTAAACACAGGCTTGATCCTAGCTAAAGCCTGACAAAAGGCCTGGACGTCTGGATTTTCTGACAGACGCCTGTGTAACAAGATGGACAGAGCTGAGATCTGTCCCTTTAATGAGCTAGCCGATAAACCCTTTTCTAAACCTTCTTGTAGAAAGGACAATATCCTAGGAATCCTAACCTTACTCCAGGAGTAACCTTTGGATTCGCACCAGTATAGGTATTTACGCCATATCTTGTGGTAAATCCTTCTGGTAACAGGCTTCCTAGCCTGTATCAGGGTATCAATAACCGACTCAGAAAAACCACGTTTTGATAAAATCAAGCGTTCAATTTCCAAGCAGTCAGCTTCAGAGAAGTTAGATTTTGATGTTTGAATGGACCCTGTATCAGAAGGTCCTGTCTTAGAGGTAGAGACCAAGGCGGACAGGATGACATGTCCACTAGATCTGCATACCAAGTCCTGCGTGGCCATGCAGGCGCTATTAGAATCACTGATGCTCTCTCCTGTTTGATTTTGGCAATCAATCGAGGAAGCAGCGGGAAGGGTGGAAACACATAAGCCATCCCGAAGTTCCAAGGTGCTGTCAAAGCATCTATCAGAACCGCTCCCGGATCCCTGGATCTGGACCCGTAGCGAGGAAGTTTGGCGTTCTGGCGAGACGCCATGAGATCTATCTCTGGTTTGCCCCAACGTCGAAGTATTTGGGCAAAGACCTCCGGATGAAGTTCCCACTCCCCCGGATGAAAAGTCTGGCGACTCAAGAAATCCGCCTCCCAGTTCTCCACTCCCGGGATGTGGATTGCTGACAGGTGGCAAGAGTGAGACTCTGCCCAGCGAATTATGTTTGATACTTCCATCATTGCTAGGGAGCTTCTTGTCCCTCCTTGATGGTTGATGTAAGCTACAGTCGTGATGTTGTCCGACTGAAACCTGATGAACCCCCGAGTTTTTAACTGGGGCCAAGCCAGAAGGGCATTGAGAACTGCTCTCAATTCCAGAATGTTTATTGGCAGGAGACTTTCCTCCTGATTCCATTGTCCCTGAGCCTTCAGAGAATTCCAGACAGCGCCCCAACCTAGTAGGCTGGCGTCTGTTGTTACAATTGTCCAGTCCGGCCTGCTGAATGGCATCCCCCTGGACAGATGTGGCCGAGAAAGCCACCATAGAAGAGAGTTTCTGGTCTCTTGATCCAGATTCAGAGTAGGGGACAAGTCTGAGTAATCCCCATTCCACTGACTCAGCATGCACAATTGCAGCGGTCTGAGATGTAGACGTGCAAAGGGTACTATGTCCATTGCTGCTACCATTAAGCCGATCACCTCCATGCATTGAGCTACTGACGGGAGTTGAATGGAATGAAGGACACGGCATGCATTTAGAAGCTTTGTTAATCTGTCTTCTGTCAGATAAATCTTCATTTCTACAGAATCTATAAGAGTCCCCAAGAATGGAACTCTTGTGAGAGGAAAGAGAGAACTTTTCTTTTCGTTCACTTTCCATCCATGCGACCTTAGAAATGCCAGAACTAACTCTGTATGAGACTTGGCAGTTTGAAAGCTTGAAGCTTGTATCAGAATGTCGTCTAGGTACGGAGCTACCGAAATTCCTCGCGGTCTTAGTACCGCCAGAAGGGCACCCAGAACCTTTGTGAAGATTCTTGGAGCCGTAGCCAATCCGAATGGAAGAGCTACAAACTGGTAATGCCTGTCTAAGAAGGCAAACCTTAGATACCGGTAATGATCTTTGTGAATCGGTATGTGAAGGTAAGCATCCTTTAAGTCCACTGTGGTCATGTACTGACCCTTTTGGATCATGGGTAAGATTGTCCGAATAGTTTCCATTTTGAACGATGGAACTCTTAGGAATTTGTTTAGGATCTTTAAATCCAAGATTGGCCTGAAAGTTCCCTCTTTTTTGGGAACCACAAACAGGTTTGAGTAAAACCCTTGTCCTTGTTCCGACCGCGGAACCGGATGGATCACTCCCATTAATAACAGATCTTGTACACAGCGTAGAAACGCTTCTTTCTTTATCTGGTTTGTTGACAACCTTG
This sequence comes from Bombina bombina, assembly GCF_027579735.1. Lineage (NCBI taxonomy): Eukaryota > Metazoa > Chordata > Amphibia > Anura > Bombinatoridae > Bombina > Bombina bombina. Next base: position 332,076,425 of record NC_069504.1, on the reverse strand, counting down.
ACAGATGAAATCTCCCTCTTGGGGGAGAGAATTTGAAGTCTAGGAGGTATCCCTGAGATATGATCTCTAGCGCCCAGGGATCCTGAATATCTCTTGCCCAAGCCTGGGCGAAGAGAGAGAGTCTGCCCCCCACTAGATCCGGTCCCGGATCGGGGGCCCTCGGTTCATGCTGTCTTTGGGGCAGCAGCAGGTTTCCTGGTCTGCTTGCCCTTGTTCCAGGACTGGTTAGGTTTCCAGCCTTGTCTGTAACGAGCAACAGCTCCTTCCTGTTTTGGTGCAGTGGAAGTTGGTGCTGCTCCTGCTTTGAAATTCCGAAAGGGACGAAAATTAGACTGTCTAGCCTTAGCCTTGGCTTTGTCTTGAGGCAGGGCGTGGCCCTTACCTCCTGTAATGTCAGCGATAATTTCTTTCAAACCGGGCCCAAATAAAGTTTGCCCCTTGAAAGGTATATTAAGTAATTTGGACTTAGAAGTTACATCAGCTGACCAGGATTTTAGCCACAGCGCCCTACGTGCCTGAATGGCGAATCCTGAGTTCTTAGCCGTAAGTTTGGTTAAATGTACTACGGCCTCCGAAATGAATGAATTAGCTAGTTTAAGGACTCTAAGCCTGTCCGTAATGTCGTCCAGCGTAGCTGAACTAAGGTTCTCTTCCAGACACTCAATCCAAAATGCTGCCGCAGCCGTAATCGGCGCGATGCATGCAAGGGGTTGCAATATAAAACCTTGTTGAACAAACATTTTCTTAAGGTAACCCTCTAATTTTTTATCCATTGGATCTGAAAAAGCACAGCTATCCTCCACCGGGATAGTGGTATGCTTAGCTAAAGTAGAAACTGCTCCCTCCACCTTAGGGACCGTTTGCCATAAGTCCCGTGTGGTGGCGTCTATTGGAAACATCTTTCTAAATATTGGAGGGGGTGAGAACGGCACACCGGGTCTATCCCACTCCTTAGTAACAATTTCAGTTAGTCTCTTAGGTATAGGAAAAACGTCAGTACTCGCCGGTACCGCAAAGTATTTATCCAACCTACACAATTTCTCTGGTATTGCAACAGTGTTACAATCATTAAGAGCCGCTAAAACCTCCCCTAGTAATACACGGAGGTTCTCCAATTTAAATTTAAAATTTGAAATATCTGAATCCAATCTGTTTGGATCAGAACCGTCACCCACAGAATGAAGCTCTCCGTCCTCATGCTCTGCAAGCTGTGACGCAGTATCAGACATGGCCCTAGTATTATCAGCGCACTCTGTTCTCACCCCAGAGTGATCACGCTTGCCTCTTAGTTCTGGTAATTTAGCCAAAACTTCAGTCATAACAGTAGCCATATCTTGTAATGTTATCTGTAATGGCCGCCCAGATGTACTAGGCGCCACAATATCACGCACCTCCCAGGCGGGAGATGCAGGTACTGACACGTGAGGCGAGTTAGTCGGCATAACTCTCCCCTCGCTGTTTGGTGAAATTTGTTCAATTTGTACAGATTGGCTTTTATTTAAAGTAGCATCAATACAGTTAGTACATAAATTTCTATTGGGCTCCACCTTGGCATTGGAACAAATGACACAGGTATCTTCCTCTGAATCAGACATGTTTAACACACTAGCAATAAACTTGCAACTTGGTTACAATCTTATTTAACAAAAACGTACTGTGCCTCAAAGAAGCACTAAACGATTAAATGACAGTTGAAATAATGAACTGAAAAACAGTTATAGCATCAATCCTTAAAAACAACACAACTTTTAGCAAAGGTTTGTTCCCCTTAGTAAAGTAACAATAATTAAATTTGAAACATAAAAATTACAGAGCAACGTTTTTTAATCACAGTCAATATATAAGTCTCACAGCTCTGCTGAGAGAATCTACCTCCCTCCAAAGAAGTTTGAAGACCCCTGAGTTCTGTTAGAGATGAACCGGATCATGCAGGAAATACAAGAGTAACTGACTGGAAATTTTTGATGCGTAGCAAAGAGCGCCAAAAAACGGCCCCTCCCCCTCACACACAGCAGTGAGAGAGAAACGAAACTGTCACAATTTAAAACAAGCAACTGCCAAGTGGAAAAATAATGCCCAAACATTTATTCACTCAGTACCTCAGAAAATGCAAACGATTCTACATTCCAGCAAAAACGTTTAACATAATAAATACCTATTCAAAGGTTTAATGTACTTTTAACAGAGTAATTCCAGTGAAATACCATCCCCAGAATACTGAAGTGTAGAGTATACATACATGTCATTATAACGGTATGGCAGGATTTTCTCATCAATTCCATTCAGAAAATAAAAACTGCTACATACCTCAATGCAGATTCATCTGCCCGCTGTCCCCTGATCTGAAGCTTTTACCTCCCTCAGATGGCCGAGAAACAGCAATATGATCTTAACTACTCCGGTTAAAATCATAGTAAAAACTCTGGTAGATTCTTCTTCAAACTCTGCCAGAGAGGCAATAACACGCTCCGGTGCTATTGTAAAATAACAAACTTTTGATTGAAGTTATAAAAACTAAGTATAATCACCATAGTCCTCTCACACATCCTATCTAGTCATTGGGTGCAAGAGAATGACTGGGAGTGACGTAGAGGGGAGGAGCTATATGCAGCTCTGCTGGGTGAATCCTCTTGCATTTCCTGTTGGGGAGGAGTTATATCCCAGAAGTAATGATGACCCGTGGACTGATCACACATAACAGAAGAAAGGAGACTCACAAGAAAGAACAGATAATTCAGAAACTCTTCTGGCAGAAGAGATGGCCAAAAGGAACAAAACTTTCCAAGAAAGTAATTTAATGTCCAATGAATGCATAGGTTCAAACGGAGGAGCTTGAAGAGCCCCCAGAACCAAATTCAAACTCCAAGGAGGAGAAATTGACTTAATGACAGGTTTTATACGAACCAAAGCTTGTACAAAACAATGAATATCAGGAAGATTAGCAATCTTTCTGTGAAAAAGAACAGAAAGAGCAGAGATTTGTCCTTTCAAGGAACTTGCAGACAAACCTTTATCCAAACCATCCTGAAGAAACTGTAATATTCTCGGAATTCTAAAAGAATGCCAGGAAAAATGATGAGAAAGACACCAAGAAAACATAATTCATGTAAGAACTTACCTGATAAATTCATTTCTTTCATATTAGCAAGAGTCCATGAGCTAGTGACGTATGGGATATACATTCCTACCAGGAGGGGCAAAGTTTCCCAAACCTCAAAATGCCTATAAATACACCCCTCACCACACCCACAATTCAGTTTAACGAATAGCCAAGAAGTGGGGTGATAAAAAAGTGCGAAAGCATATAAAATAAGGAATTGGAATAATTGTGCTTTAGACAAAAATCATAACCACCCCAAAAAAAGGGCGGGCCTCATGGACTCTTGCTAATATGAAAGAAATGAATTTATCAGGTAAGTTCTTACATAAATTATGTTTTCTTTCATGTAATTAGCAAGAGTCCATGAGCTAGTGACGTATGGGATAATGATTACCCAAGATGTGGATCTTTCCACGCAAGAGTCACTAGAGAGGGAGGGATAAAATAAAGACAGCCAATTCCTGCTGAAAATAATCCACACCCAAAATAAAGTTTAATGAAAAACATAAGCAGAAGATTCAAACTGAAACCGCTGCCTGAAGTAGTTTTCTACCAAAAACTGCTTCAGAAGAAGAAAATATATCAAAATGGTAGAATTTAGTAAAAGTATGCAAAGAGGACCAAGTTGCTGCTTTGCAAATCTGATCAATCGAAGCTTCATTCCTAAACGCCCAGGAAGTAGAAACTGACCTAGTAGAATGAGCTGTAATCCTTTGAGGCGGAGATTTACCCGACTCAACATAGGCAAGATGAATTAAAGATTTCAACCAAGATGCCAAAGAAATGGCAGAAGCTTTCTGGCCTTTTCTAGAACCAGAAAAGATAACAAATAAACTAGAAGTCTTTCGGAAAGACTTAGTAGCTTCAACATAATATTTCAAAGCTCTAACAACATCCAAAGAATGCAATGATTTCTCCTTAGAATTCTTAGGATTAGGACATAATGAAGGAACCACAATTTCCCTACTAATGTTGTTAGAATTCACAACTTTAGGTAAAAATTCAAAAGAAGTTCGCAACACTGCCTTATCCTGATGATAAATCAGAAAAGGAGACTCACAAGAAAGAGCAGATAATTCAGAAACTCTTCTGGCAGAAGAGATTGCCAAAAGGAACAAAACTTTCCAAGAAAGTAATTTAAATGTCCAATGAATGCATAGGTTCAAACGGAGGAGCTTGAAGAGCCCCCAGAACCAAATTCAAACTCCAAGGAGGAGAAATTGACTTAATGACAGGTTTTATACGAACCAAAGCTTGTACAAAACAATGAATATCAGGAAGATTAGCAATCGTTCTGTGAAAAAGAACAGAAAGAGCAGAGATTTGTCCTTTCAAAGAACTTGCGGATAAACCTTTATCTAAACCATCCTGAAGAAACTGTAAAATTCTCGGAATTCTAAAAGAATGCCAAGAAAAATGATGAGAAAGACACCAAGAAATATAAGTCTTCCAGACTCTATAATATATCTCTCTGGATACAGATTTACGAGCCTGTAACATAGTATTAATCACAGAGTCAGAGAAACCTCTTTGACCAAGAATCAAGCGTTCAATCTCCATACCTTTAAATTTAAGGATTTGAGATCCTGATGGAAAAAAGGACCTTGCGACAGAAGGTCTGGTCGTAGCGGAAGAGTCCACGGATGGCAAGAGGCCATCCGGACAAGATCCGCATACCAAAACCTGTGAGGCCATGCCGGAGCTACCAGCAGAACAAACGAGCATTCCTTCAGAATCTTGGAGATTACTCTTGGAAGAAGAACTAGAGGCGGAAAGATATAAGCAGGATGATACTTCCAAGGAAGTGATAATGCATCCACTGCTTCCGCCTGAGGATCCCGGGATCTGGACAGATACCTGGGAAGTTTCTTGTTTAGATGAGACGCCATCAGATCTATTTCTGGAAGCTCCCACATTTGAACAATCTGAAGAAATACCTCTGGGTGAAGAGACCATTCGCCCGGATGCAACGTTTGGCGACTGAGATAATCCGCTTCCCAATTGTCTATACCTGGGATATGAACCGCAGAGATTAGACAGGAGCTGGATTCCGCCCAAACCAGAATTCGAGATACTTCTTTCATAGCCAGAGGACTGTGAGTCCCTCCTTGATGATTGATGTATGCCACAGCAGTGACATTGTCTGTCTGAAAACAAATGAACGATTCTCTCTTCAGAAGAGGCCAAGACTGAAGAGCTCTGAAAATTGCACGAAGTTCCAAAATATTGATCGGCAATCTCACCTCCTGAGATTCCCAAACTCATTGTGCCGTCAGAGATCCCCACACAGCTCCCCAACCTGTAAGACTTGCATCTGTTGAAATTACAGTCCAGGTCGGAAGCACAAAAGAAGCCCCCTGAATTAAACGATGGTGATCTGTCCACCACGTTAGAGAGTGTCGTACAATCGGTTTTAAAGATATTAATTGAGATATCTTTGTGTAATCCTTGCACCATTGATTCAGCATACAGAGCTGAAGAGGTCGCATGTGAAAACGAGCAAAGGGGATCGCGTCCGATGCAGCAGTCATAAGACCTAGAATTTCCATGCATAAGGCTACCGAAGGGAATGATTGTGACTGAAGGTTTCGACAAGCTGAAATCAATTTTAGACGTCTCTTGTCTGTTAAAGACAGAGTCATGGACACTGAATCTATCTGGAAACCCAGAAAGGTTACCCTTGTCTGAGGAATCAATGAACTTTTTGGTGAATTGATCCTCCAACCATGATCTTGAAGAAACAACACAAGTCGATTCGTATGAGATTCTGCTAAATGTAAAGACTGAGCAAGTACCAAGATATCGTCCAAATAAGGAAATACCACAATACCCTGTTCTCTGATTACAGACAGAAGGGCACCGAGAACCTTTGTAAAAATTCTTGGAGCTGTAGCTAGGCCAAACGGCAGAGCCACAAACTGGTAATGCTTGTCCAGAAAAGAGAATCTCAGGAACTGAGAATGATCTGGATGAATCGGAATATGCAGATATGCATCCTGTAAATCTATTGTGGACATAAAATGCCCTTGCTGAACAAAAGGCAAGATAGTCCTTACAGTTACCATTTTGAACGTTGGTATCCTTACATAACGATTCAATATTTTTAGATCCAGAACTGATCTGAAGGAATTCTCCTTCTTTGGTACAATGAAGAGATTTGAATAAAACCCCATCCCCTGTTTCAGAACTGGAACTGGCATAATTACTCCAGCCAACTCTAGATCTGAAACACAATTCAGAAATGCTTGAGCTTTCACTCGATTTACTGGGACACGGGAAAGAAAAAATCTCTTTGCAGGAGGTCTCATCTTGAAACCAATTCTGTACCCTTCTGAATCAATGTTCTGCATCCAAAGATTGTGAACAGAATTGATCCAAATTTCTTTGAAAAAACGTAACCTGCCCCCTACCAGCTGAGCTGGAATGAGGGCCGCACCTTCATGTGGACTTAGAAGCAGGGTTTGCCTTTCTAGAAGGCTTGGATTTATTCCAGACTGGAGATGGTTTCCAAACTGAAACTGCTCCTGAGGATGAAGGATCAGGCTTTTGTTCTTTGTTGAAACGAAAGGAACGAAAACGATTATTAGCCCTGTTTTTACCCTTAGATTTTTTATCCTGTGGTAAAAAAGTTCCTTTCCCACCAGTAACAGTTGAGATAATGGAATCCAACTGAGAACCAAATAATTTGTTACCCTGGAAAGAAATGGAAAGTAGAGTTGATTTAGAAGCCATATCAGCATTCCAAGTTTTAAGCCATAAAGCTCTTCTAGCTAAAATAGCTAGAGACATAAACCTGACATCAACTCTGATAATATCAAAAATGGCATCACAGATAAAATTATTAGCATGCTGAAGAAGAAGAATAATATTATGAGAATCATGATCTGTTACTTGTTGTGCTAAAGTCTCCAACCAAAAAGTTGAAGCTGCAGCAACATCAGCCAAAGATATAGCAGGTCTAAGAAGATTACCTGAACACAGATAAGCTTTTCTTAGAAAGGATTCAATTTTCCTATCTAAAGGATCTTTAAACGAAGTACCATCTGACGTAGGAATAGTAGTACGTTTAGCAAGGGTAGAAATAGCCCCATCGACTTTAGGGATTTTGTCCCAAAATTCTAATCTGTCAGACGGCACAGGATATAATTGCTTAAAACGTTTAGAAGGAGTAAATTAATTACCCAATTTATCCCATTCTCTGGAAATTACTTCAGAAATAGCATTAGGAACAGGAAAAACTTCTGGAATAACCACAGGAGATTTAAATACCTTATCTAAACGTTTAGAATTAGTATCAAGAGGACCAGAATCCTCTATTTCTAAAGCAATTAGTACTTCTTTAAGTAAAGAACGAATAAATTCCATTTTAAATAAATATGAAGATTTATCAGCATCAATCTCTGAGACAGAATCCTCTGAACCAGAAGAGTCATTAGAATCAGAATGATGATGTTCATTTAAAAATTCATCTGTAGAGAGAGAAGTTTTAAAAGATTTTTTATGTTTACTAGAAGGAGAAATAACAGACATAGCCTTCTTGATGGATTCAGAAACAAAATCTCTTATGTTATCAGGAACATTCTGCACCTTAGATGTTGAGGGAACTGCAACAGGCAATGGTACATTACTAAAGGAAATATTATCTGCTTTAACAAGTTTGTCATGACAATTAATACAAACAACAGCCGGAGGAATAGCTACCAAAAGTTTACAGCAGATACACTTAGCTTTGGTAGTTCCAGCACTAGACAGCGATTTTCCTGAAGTATCTTCTGACTCAGATGCAACGTGAGACATCTTGCAATATGTAAGAGAAAAAACAACATATAAAGCAAAATTGATCAAATTCCTTAAATGACAGTTTCAGGAATGGGAAAAAATGCCAATAAACAAGCTTCTAGTAACCAGAAGCAAAGAAAAAATGAGACTGAAATAATGTGGAGACAAAAGCGACGCCCATATTTTTTGGCGCCAAATAATACGCCCACATTGTTTGGCGCCTAAATGCTTTTTGGCGCCAAAAAATGACGCCACATCCGGAACGCCGACATTTTTGGCGCAAAAGGACGTCAAAAAATGATGCAACTTCCGGCAACACGTATGACGCCGGAAACAGAAAAGATTTTTTGCGCCAAAAAAGTCAGCGCCAAGAATGACGCAATAAAATGGAGCATTTTCAGCCCCCGCGAGCCTAACAGCCCACAGGGAAAAAAAGTCAAATTTTTAAGGTAAGAAAAAATGGTTGATTCAAATGCATTATCCCAAATATGAAACTGACTGTCTGAAAATAAGGAATGTTGAACATTCTGAGTCAAGGCAAATAAATGTTTGAATACATATATTTAGAACTTTATAAATAAAGTGCCCAACCATAGCTTAGAGTGTCACAGAAAATAAGATTTACTTACCCCAGGACACTCATCTACATGTTTGTAGAAAGCCAAACCAGTACTGAAACGAAAATCAGCAGAGGTAATGGTATATAAATAAGAGTATATCGTCGATCTGAAAAGGGAGGTAAGAGATGAATCTCTACGACCGATAACAGAGAACCTATGAAATAGACCCCGTAGAAGGAGATCACTGCATTCAAATAGGCAATACTCTCCTCACATCCCTCTGACATTCACTGCACGCTGAGAGGAAAACCGGGCTCCAACTTGCTGCGGAGCGCATATCAACGTAGAATCTAGCACAAACTTACTTCACCACCTCCATAGGAGGCAAAATTTGTAAAACTGAATTGTGGGTGTGGTGAGGGGTGTATTTATAGGCATTTTGAGGTTTGGGAAACTTTGCCCCTCCTGGTAGGAATGTATATCCCATACGTCACTAGCTCATGGACTCTTGCTAATTACATGAAAGAAATATAAGTCTTCCAGAGCACAAACTTACTTCACCACCTCCATAGGAGGCAAAGTTTGTAAAACTGATTTGTGGGTGTGGTGAGGGGTGTATTTATAGGCATTTTGAGGTTTGGGAAACTTTGCCCCTCCTGGTAGGAATGTATATCCCATACGTCACTAGCTCATGGACTCTTGCTAATTACATGAAAGAAAGGAACTTAAATATACCAATATACAAAAGTAACAAGTAATGCAAAAATTATGCACAGATAAAACCGGAAGGTAAGGAAATTAATGAAATGAGCAAAAACGGAAAATAAACATGATAGAAAAAACGGAAGCAAAGTAGATAGAAACTGAAAAGTAAATATTATGAAATAGTAAAATGAATAATAGTAAAATGAATAACAAAAACAAATGAAAATAAAATCAATAAAATAAAATAAAAATTATAAAACTATAAAACTATAGAGCAACATAAAGGGTAAATAAATAGAAAAGGACAATGGGAAAAAACTTATAAACAAACCTTAAAGGCAATAATAAAAGAAAAAATACTAAAATAAATATATATTTTATTATAGTGCAGCAATACAATATACTTATCTCTGTGAGCAGCAAAGAGAAAAGAGGAAGAATTGACAGTTACTGGTCATTTTATGAATTGTTGGACTCTTCTCATTGGTAATTTTTGTCCATTACATCTCAAACCTTGTTTTCATTGGTTTATATGTTTTATTCATTCTTGTCTTTATTGTTTGTTTAAATTTAATGTCCGTTAAAATGCCGTCTGCAGTAAAGTGAAAAGATATATAGCAAAATAGGAGTCTCTGTCCTTGTAATAAAATCTGAGATTAAAATCCTCCATGTCTTAAAAGTAAATCAATACAACATTTTTGCATAGGAAACTAGCACATCTAGGCAAGTTCCCTCTCTTGCTTTTCCCCAGTAAAACTCTGCATACATTATTGGCAATGCACAAAAGGATTCTGGGTAAGATATGCAAAATCTCAGATTCTTTGCTTCACATACTGTTTTAACACAGCGATCCCTTAATAGGATTATGGCAGCAATACAGTAACCACTGCTAGAAAGCCTGTTTAGTTCTTTTAGAACTCTAAAAACTTTTTCTATTTTTATTTCTCTCTTTTACCATGTTATCAGCCATAGAAAGATCCTCTAGGAGGCTATCCCATAATCAGAACATTTACTGGTTTGGTGCTCATATTGTCTGAAGAGTGCGCCCCTTTTTTGGTTGTGCATTGTCTTTAGAATTATTTGTAGAAATTATTTTTATTAGATAACAAAATAAACATTATAAATACTATACAATCTTAAATAAAGTCCCAAATTCTAAAGTGCATGATCCAAAGGAATCACCTTCTTTCCTATCAATCATACTCTTTTGGCTGTGGTTATGGAGTTGTAGGACAATTTAAAACCTTCATATAAGAGCACAGCTTAGAGGATTTCTCCATTTCGACAACGCTACTTTGGCAGAAAACATTATATTCACAGCATACTCTACTGCCATTTGAAAGATAACCAGAGCATTGTCCAGAAAGGGAATTCAAGTAGGGGGTCACATGAGGTTTAAATTAAAATGTCACACATAAATAACTAAAGCAAATGTATCTACAGTGATTGCAGCATTAATAGCCACAAGATTTCCCAAGTTCTCGCTGGAGACAGCAGACATCGTTATATAATATACAACCATCTAACTTACAGTAGTTTTACAAGGTAGATTTATATATGAATAGATAAAGGGTAGGTTATTGTTTTTCAAGAGCATTATAAAGTGATTGGTGCTTAAAAAGCTATTAAAAATCCTACATTATAGAAGGATAAAATGTTCCAGGCTTGTAATGTAACGAGTAAAAAACTAAAGGCCAAAATGTGTTCTTTAAATCACACACACAGCAAAAAAAATTAGAGGTTTTCAAACATATACATACATTTATACACACTATAGAAAGCTATTATTGCTCATTAGTATGTATATATACTGAAAACTTGCTGTTTTTACATACATTAATATTTACAGAAATGGTCCCACATGCATTACAAGAGGTCGTTGCTTAGTTTTATAAATGGATATGGGTGCTGAGTGTTGAGCCTAGACGACCAACATGGCAGCCATCTTATATTAAACAACTTTCTGATATATTTATATTAGCAACTATACCCCTTTATCTCAACAATGTGTATACATGTCAAGACATGCAGTGTTCTCCACAGAACATTTGACTTATATGTCCCATTAAAGAATGTTAAAAAAACTGTTACACATAAAAATTATCAAATTAAAGAGATACTAAACCCAATTTTTTTTTCTTTCAGGATTCAGATGGAGCATGTAATTTTAAGCAACTTTCTAATTTACTCCTCTAATCAATTTTTCTTCATTCTCTTGCTATCTTTAATTGAAAAAGCATGAATCTAAGCATAGGAGCCGGCCCATTTTTGGTTCAGAACCCTGGATAGTGCTTGCTGATTAGTGGCTACATTTAAGCCACAAATCAGCAAGTGCTACCCTGGTGCTGAACCAAAAATGGGCTGGCTATTAAGATTACAATCCTGCTTTTCAAATAAAGATACAAAGAGAACGAATAAATATTGATAATAGGAGTAAATTAGAAAGTTGCTTAAAATCGCATGCTCTATCTGAATCATGAACGGAAAAAATTGGGTTTAGTATCCCTTTAACGGTACATTTGTTTATGCAGGTTATTAGCAAATAAGTTCTGTATACTATATTACAATATTCATATACTATATTAGGAGTGAGTGGGACTTGCTCTGCAGTTAGTTTTTCCAGCTTTGTTAACAAATATGCCAATGGCAGGATCAGTACATTCAATAATTTATATAATGAATATTTTAAATATTTTACATTTTAATATTTTAAAGTTAGCAAAATCTTAAGTGACACAATAGTTTTTTTTTTGTTTGTTTGTTTACTACAGATACTGAATGTCTTTGAATTACTTTGTCTATCGATCCTGGATTAATTTATACTCTAACAACCACACAAACTATTTCTTTTAAATTTGTAAATGGTATTTTTCACATCAAACTTTAAAAAAAAATCTTTCAAGTGTAAATGATTCACTTACGGCAGTTGAAAGTCTAGATGCTAATGTCATTTCCAAGTTCCCCTTAAGACCAAGCAAAGCAGGCACCAGTATGAAAACTTCTGTAAGATTTTTGAATACATCCCAGTGCTGTTGAAAAAAAATATGAAATATATTTCAAATGGGAACAAAATTTTTACTTTACTTAAAGGGACACTGTAACCAAAATTTTTCTTTCGTGATTCAGATTGAGCATGACATTTTAAGCAATTTTCTAATTTACTCCTATTTTCAATTTTTCTTCGTTCTCTTGCTATCATTATTTGAAAAAGAAGGCATCTAAGCTTTTTTTTGGTTTCAGTACTCTGGACAGCACTTTTTTTTTATTGGTGGATGAATTTATCCACCAATCAGCAAGGACAACCCAGGTTGTTCACCAAAAATGGGCCGGCATCTAAACTTACATTCTTGCATTTCAAATAAAGATACTAAGGGGGAACTTCCGGGAGGCGGCCATGACAGGTCGCATGAATTACAGCTCCTATAACTTCTGCCACAAATCCATGCAAAACTCAATCACATTCATCTTATTATCTACACATTGTGAGCAGGATCTTAAAGTACAGCTAGCTCTACATGGATATACTATTTTTCTCAGATTTGAGGCAATATCTAGTGCTCCGGAACATTTCATAGGTTGCGGCCTACCATTTATACCCCCCGGCAGGATGCTAGCCAGCCCTGTCGTTAAGAAGCAGTGATAGCCCGCAAGGCACTGCATGTACTACCCTGATCAAGACACACGGTATATGGGAAAAAGTGCCATTACCCTCCTTACTACCTACTCGCTACAGACGTTTACCCACCATGGAGATTCCCTTAACCTTTTGGGAGGACCTGCGCTGTTTACTCGCTTCACACCATGCTGCTTTGGCAGATAATCTATATGCAGCGGGCAGCAGTAAAGGAATTAGCCCAACACAGTCACCCATATCGCTTGGACATTCTGACCTGGAGGGGGAGGGTGGTATTGCCCAGGGGCCCCGGCGTCCGCTCCTTGCCCTGCCAGTGTCAGAAGGAGACCGAGAGCTCGGATCTACAGATGGGATGGTGCGGCTTGGTTCAGAGACAGAGGAGGTGACCGCCGCTCAAGATATCAATAGTCAGCTTAAGGCCTGCATGGTTACCCGCGAGGAGCCCTGCTCTGTGGTGCCGCTGCACAAAGGGGATGAAGGACGCAGCATCTGCTTTAAGTCTGCGTACATCTGTGATGACCGCGGTTATTACCTTGAGTGTCCCCATGTCACGGTACCGACATCACGTTTACACACACAGGATCTAACGCAACCGCATCCAGCTATGTCAGAGACTCTCTTGATTCATCACGACACCCTGCCACAGTTGTTGTGGGATCCGGGGGGCTTGTTCACCCTCTATACCTGGTCCATTATGTAGGACATTGGCGATGGCACATATTGACTATGAGTACAAGCTCTACACGATGCACATATTTGCGCTTACTATTGTAAGGGAAAATGACTCCTTTATCTCTTCAGGGGGACTCCAGCAATATGCCCTTAGGGGCAAGAAAGGGACTTTACTGGACGCAGCCATGTGAAGCAGAGGGCTCATTATGGGTTCCTTTTATGTCGTTAAATTTGATATGGGTCCCTTACAGGCATAATAGTAGGTTAATACTTGTACTGCCTAGTCTATAAGTTTACAGACTGCCTAAAGCTTAGATAATAGTATAATGACAGTATACAATCCTAGTATGGGTCGCAAATCATTTGGGCTCTCTATTTTTACTGTAATGCTCTATTCATAAGATATGTCTATGCAGTGCAGGGGTATGCAATGTTTTTCAGTTATTACTACATATCTCATTTTGATGCTGCCCTTACAGGAAGATTAACTGGAAATTGAAGGCCTATAGTATTTACATAGATTCATCTATGCCTGAGAGTGTTATATACTACCCTATAGGTTGAACGCCATAAAGTTAGGCGCAGGCTGGTCCTGCTTTAGCACCACTACCCACAATATATTCTTCCTATATTGTCAGGCTTGCTGCCTGGTTTTGGGGGGGGATCAGGTTTTGCAAGCCTCACAAGCTTTACACTTTCTGGTATGTATCTTCTGTTATATGTATATATTAGCCCTTATTGTAATATAGACTGTAAGAGCCTTGACTGTATGCCTGTCTAGCCATTAGGACAGTGGTTGTAATCTCATTAATGCTCCTCACTGTTATGTTTCTGTTAGCTACCTTAGGTAGATTTATGCGCTAACTTAGACTATTATCCACCTATACCTGAGCAGCCCTTTATGGTATTTTATTGCTGCCCACTAATTCTTTCAGCCCAGTGTTTTAGTTTTAATTTTAAGTTATAGCTTTCATTTTGTAGTCTCTGCCCAACGTCCATATAGCCTTTTTCCCCCTGAGAGCAAGAGTACACCTTATCTGGCACAATATATCTACAACACTAGTCTTATATACCTTTCCTGAGGATCCTTATTATATTATGAACCTCACTCTCTTTAATTCACAATCGTAGGAAGTCCCCTGAACAAACCTTTAAACCTAGCAGTAGCGAGGCTTGTACTAACACCTATCTCTTAATTGCCATGAAGAAGGGGGGTCAAACTATTTTGTGTCTTCCCTAATCAATCTAGTTATCAATACCTTTTAATACACCTTTGATAATAATGTTGCACCCAAGGAAGAATACTATAAAACCTGAGGTTCATTTGAGACCCATGAGTGGTCTCCTTAATATCATTGTGCCTTCTACCGTTTTATTTTGCATGTTGCGAGGTCCAAAAGTGGCCTCTGTTGTGGGGGAGAAGGCCCATCACTTTTTTGGCATTCTTTCTATGTTATATACCTGAATTTATTTCTGTATACCTTGCTTGTATGTCATTTCATAAAACCTCAATAAAAAAATAAAAAAATAAAAATAAAAAAAAATAAAGATACTAAGAGAATGAAGAAAATTTGATAATAGGAGTAAATTAGAAAGTTGCTTAAAATTTCATGCTCAAACTGAATCACGAAAGAAAAATTTTGGTTACAGTGTCCCTTTAACGAGCATGTAATATTCATCACTAATCAGCTTTTGCTAATTTTATAGAGAACATGTTTATTTGATAAAAAATAAATACATTATTCAGTGCAATGATGGAAAGAGACTTATTTTGCAAAGTTCTGTAAAATAATGGAGGTGGGCAGAGAATCTAGAAGAAAACAACTGACAGCCACTTAAATCAAATTGAAATTTCAAAATGTACTTTATTAAAGGGGCATTTTATAGTTATGTTTTTCATTGTTGTATCTCAAAGATGACATTTTTAAAATGTTAATATTTTTTTATTTTTTTTTTAAATGTAAGGTTCTGTCTAAATTAGAGACGTCATCTATTTGTGGCTTGTACCTGCCTATAAAAAACAGAATTTATGTTTACCTGATAAATTACTTTCTCCAACGGTGTGTCCGGTCCACGGCGTCATCCTTACTTGTGGGATATTCTCTTCCCCAACAGGAAATGGCAAAGAGCCCAGCAAAGCTGGTCACATGATCCCTCCTAGGCTCCGCCTACCCCAGTCATTCGACCGACGTTAAGGAGGAATATTAGCATAGGAGAAACCATATGGTACCGTGGTGACTGTAGTTAAAGAAAATAAATTATCAGACCTGATTAAAAAAACCAGGGCGGGCCGTGGACCGGACACACCGTTGGAGAAAGTAATTTATCAGGTAAACATAAATTCTGTTTTCTCCAACATAGGTGTGTCCGGTCCACGGCGTCATCCTTACTTGTGGGAACCAATACCAAAGCTTTAGGACACGGATGAAGGGAGGGAGCAAATCAGGTCACCTAAATGGAAGGCACCACGGCTTGCAAAACCTTTCTCCCAAAAATAGCCTCAGAAAAAGCAAAAGTATCAAACTTGTAAAATTTGGTAAAAGTGTGCAGTGAAGACCAAGTCGCTGCCCTACATATCTGATCAACAGAAGCCTCGTTCTTGAAGGCCCATGTGGAAGCCACAGCCCTAGTGGAATGAGCTGTGATTCTTTCGGGAGGCTGCCGTCCGGCAGTCTCGTAAGCCAATCTGATGATGCTTTTAATCCAAAAAGAGAGAGAGGTAGAAGTTGCTTTTTGACCTCTCCTTTTACCGGAATAAACAACAAACAAGGAAGATGTTTGTCTAAAATCCTTTGTAGCATCTAAATAGAATTTTAGAGCGCGAACAACATCCAAATTGTGCAACAAACGTTCCTTCTTTGAAACTGGTTTCGGACACAGAGAAGGTACGATAATCTCCTGGTTAATGTTTTTGTTAGAAACAACTTTTGGAAGAAAACCAGGTTTAGTACGTAAAACCACCTTATCTGCATGGAACACCAGATAAGGAGGAGAACACTGCAGAGCAGATAATTCTGAAACTCTTCTAGCAGAAGAAATTGCAACTAAAAACAAAACTTTCCAAGATAATAACTTAATATCAACGGAATGTAAGGGTTCAAACGGAACCCCCTGAAGAACTGAAAGAACTAAATTGAGACTCCAAGGAGGAGTCAAAGGTTTGTAAACAGGCTTAATTCTAACCAGAGCCTGAACAAAGGCTTGAACATCTGGCACAGCTGCCAGCTTTTTGTGAAGTAACACAGACAAGGCAGAAATCTGTCCCTTCAGGGAACTTGCAGACAATCCTTTTTCCAATCCTTCTTGAAGGAAGGATAGAATCTTAGGAATCTTAACCTTATCCCAAGGGAATCCTTTAGATTCACACCAACAGATATATTTTTTCCAAATTTTGTGGTAAATCTTTCTAGTAACAGGCTTTCTGGCCTGAACCAGAGTATCGATAACAGAATCTGAGAACCCTCGCTTCGATAGGATCAAGCGTTCAATCTCCAAGCAGTCAGCTGGAGTGAAACCAGGTTCGGATGTTCGAACGGACCCTGAACAAGAAGGTCTCGTCTCAAAGGTAGCTTCCAAGGTGGAGCCGATGACATATTCACCAGATCTGCATACCAAGTCCTGCGTGGCCACGCAGGAGCTATCAAGATCACCGACGCCCTCTCCTGATTGATCCTGGCTACCAGCCTGGGGATGAGAGGAAACGGCGGGAACACATAAGCTAGTTTGAAGGTCCAAGGTGCTACTAGTGCATCCACTAGAGCCGCCTTGGGATCCCTGGATCTGGACCCGTAGCAAGGAACTTTGAAGTTCTGACGAGAGGCCATCAGATCCATGTCTGGAATGCCCCACAGCTGAGTGACTTGGGCAAAGATTTCCGGATGGAGTTCCCACTCCCCCGGATGCAATGTCTGACGACTCAGAAAATCCGCTTCCCAATTTTCCACTCCTGGGATGTGGATAGCAGACAGGTGGCAGGAGTGAGACTCCGCCCATAGAATGATTTTGGTCACTTCTTCCATCGCCAGGGAACTCCTTGTTCCCCCCTGATGGTTGATGTACGCAACAGTTGTCATGTTGTCTGATTGAAACCGTATGAACTTGGCCCTCGCTAGCTGAGGCCAAGCCTTGAGAGCATTGAATATCGCTCTCAGTTCCAGAATATTTATCGGTAGAAGAGATTCTTCCCGAGACCAAAGACCCTGAGCTTTCAGGGATCCCCAGACCGCGCCCCAGCCCATCAGACTGGCGTCGGTCGTGACAATGACCCACTCTGGTCTGCGGAATGTCATCCCTCGTGACAGGTTGTCCAGGGACAGCCACCAACGGAGTGAGTCTCTGGTCTTCTGATTTACTTGTATCTTCGGAGACAAGTCTGTATAGTCCCCATTCCACTGACTGAGCATGCACAGTTGTAATGGTCTTAGATGAATGCGAGCAAAAGGAACTATGTCCATTGCCGCTACCATCAACCCGATCACTTCCATGCACTGAGCTATGGAAGGAAGAGGAACGGAATGAAGTATCCGACAAGAGTCTAGAAGCTTTGTTTTTCTGGCCTCTGTCAGAAATATCCTCATTTCTAAGGAGTCTATTATTGTTCCCAAGAAGGGAACCCTTGTTGACGGAGATAGAGAACTCTTTTCCACGTTCACTTTCCATCCGTGAGATCTGAGAAAGGCCAGGACTATGTCCGTGTGAGCCTTTGCTTGAGTAAGGGACGACGCTTGAATTAGAATGTCGTCCAAGTAAGGTACTACAGCAATGCCCCTTGGTCTTAGCACAGCTAGAAGGGACCCTAGTACCTTTGTGAAAATCCTTGGAGCAGTGGCTAATCCGAAAGGAAGCGCCACGAACTGGTAATGCTTGTCCAGGAATGCGAACCTTAGGAACCGATGATGTTCCTTGTGGATAGGAATATGTAGATACGCATCCTTTAAATCCACCGTGGTCATGAATTGACCTTCCTGGATGGAAGGAAGAATAGTTCGAATGGTTTCCATCTTGAACGATGGAACCTTGAGAAACTTGTTTAAGATCTTGAGATCTAAGATTGGTCTGAACGTTCCCTCTTTTTTGGGAACTATGAACAGATTGGAGTAGAACCCCATCCCTTGTTCTCTTAATGGAACAGGATGAATCACTCCCATTTTTAACAGGTCTTCTACACAATGTAAGAATGCCTGTCTTTTTATGTGGTCTGAAGACAACTGAGACCTGTGGAACCTCCCCCTTGGGGGAAGCCCCTTGAATTCCAGAAGATAACCTTGGGAGACTACTTCTAGTGCCCAAGGATCCAGAACATCTCTTGCCCAAGCCTGAGCGAAGAGAGAGAGTCTGCCCCCCACCAGATCCGGTCCCGGATCGGGGGCCAACATTTCATGCTGTCTTGGTAGCAGTGGCAGGTTTCTTGGCCTGTTTTCCCTTGTTCCAGCCTTGCATTGGTCTCCAAGCTGGCTTGGCTTGAGAAGTATTACCCTCTTGCTTAGAGGACGTAGCACTTTGGGCTGGTCCGTTTCTACGAAAGGGACGAAAATTAGGTTTATTTTTTGTCTTGAAAGGCCGATCCTGAGGAAGGGCGTGGCCCTTACCCCCAGTGATATCAGAGATAATCTCTTTCAAGTCAGGGCCAAACAGCGTTTTCCCCTTGAAAGGAATGTTAAGTAGCTTGTTCTTGGAAGACGCATCAGCCGACCAAGATTTCAACCAAAGCGCTCTGCGCGCCACAATAGCAAACCCAGAATTCTTAGCCGCTAATTTAGCCAATTGCAAAGTGGCGTCTAGGGTAAAAGAATTAGCCAATTTGAGAGCATTGATTCTGTCCATAATCTCCTCATAAGGAGGAGAATCACTATCGACCGCCTTTATCAGCTCATCGAACCAGAAACATGCGGCTGTAGCGACAGGGACAACGCATGAAATTGGTTGTAGAAGGTAACCCTGCTGAACAAACATCTTTTTAAGCAAACCTTCTAATTTTTTATCCATAGGATCTTTGAAAGCACAACTATCCTCTATGGGTATAGTGGTGCGTTTGTTTAAAGTGGAAACCGCTCCCTCGACCTTGGGGACTGTCTGCCATAAGTCCTTTCTGGGGTCGACCATAGGAAACAATTTTTTAAATATGGGGGGAGGGACGAAAGGAATACCGGGCCTTTCCCATTCTTTATTAACAATGTCCGCCACCCGCTTGGGTATAGGAAAAGCTTCTGGGAGCCCCGGCACCTCTAGGAACTTGTCCATTTTACATAGTTTCTCTGGGATGACCAACTTGTCACAATCATCCAGAGTGGATAATACCTCCTTAAGCAGAATGCGGAGATGTTCCAACTTAAATTTAAATGTAATCACATCAGGTTCAGCTTGTTGAGAAATGTTCCCTGAATCAGTAATTTCTCCCTCAGACAAAACCTCCCTGGCCCCATCAGACTGGGTTAGGGGCCCTTCAGAAACATTATTATTAGCGTCGTCATGCTCTTCAGTATCTAAAACAGAGCAGTCGCGCTTACGCTGATAAGTGTTCATTTTGGCTAAAATGTTTTTGACAGAATTGTCCATTACAGCCGTTAATTGTTGCATAGTAAGGAGTATTGGCGCGCTAGATGTACTAGGGGCCTCCTGAGTGGGCAAGACTCGTGTAGACGAAGGAGGGAATGATGCAGTACCATGCTTACTCCCCTCACTTGAGGAATCATCTTGGGCATCATTGTCATTGTCACATAAATCACATTTATTTAAATGAATAGGAATTCTGGCTTCCCCACATTCAGAACACAGTCTATCTGGTAGTTCAGACATGTTAAACAGGCATAAACTTGATAACAAAGTACAAAAAACGTTTTAAAATAAAACCGTTACTGTCACTTTAAATTTTAAACTGAACACACTTTATTACTGCAATTGCGAAAAAACATGAAGGAATTGTTCAAAATTCACCAAATTTTCACCACAGTGTCTTAAAGCCTTAAAAGTATTGCACACCAAATTTGGAAGCTTTAACCCTTAAAATAACGGAACCGGAGCCGTTTTTAACTTTAACCCCTTTACAGTCCCTGGTATCTGCTTTGCTGAGACCCAACCAAGCCCAAAGGGGAATACGATACCAAATGACGCCTTCAGAAAGTCTTTTCTAAGTATCAGAGCTCCTCTCACATGCGACTGCATGCCATGCCTCTCAAAAACAAGTGCGCAACACCGGCGCGAAAATGAGACTCTGCCTATGCTTTGGGAAAGCCCCTAAAGAATAAGGTGTCTAAAACAGTGCCTGCCGATATTATTATATCAAAAAACCCAAATAAAATGATTCCTCAAGGCTAAATATGTGTTAATAATGAATCGATTTAGCCCAGAAAAAGTCTACAGTCTTAATAAGCCCATGTGAAGCCCTTATTTACAATCGTAATAAACATGGCTTACCGGATCCCATAGGGAAAATGACAGCTTCCAGCATTACATCGTCTTGTTAGAATGTGTCATACCTCAAGCAGCAAGAGACTGCACACTGTTCCCCCAACTGAAGTTAATTGCTCTCAACAGTCCTGTGTGGAACAGCCATGGATTTTAGTGACGGTTGCTAAAATCATTTTCCTCATACAAACAGAAATCTTCATCTCTTTTCTGTTTCTGAGTAAATAGTACATACCAGCACTATTTCAAAATAACAAACTCTTGATTGAATAATAAAAACTACAGTTAAACACTAAAAAACTCTAAGCCATCTCCGTGGAGATGTTGCCTGTACAACGGCAAAGAGAATGACTGGGGTAGGCGGAGCCTAGGAGGGATCATGTGACCAGCTTTGCTGGGCTCTTTGCCATTTCCTGTTGGGGAAGAGAATATCCCACAAGTAAGGATGACGCCGTGGACCGGACACACCTATGTTGGAGAAAGAGCGGTCTATAGGGATGAGCTGTGCACAGAAAATTAATAATTTTCTTATTATTTCAATGTTTGCTTTTTTTTTTTTTTTTTTACGAACCTTTTTTGAGGCAAAAATAATTTTAAGCCTTAAAGTTGGAACAAATAAAGGGGACTTTCAGTCATAAATTATAAAATACTTTGTACTGAAAGTTCCTTTATTTGTTTGAAGCGTTCAACGCACTGAGCCAGTGCCGGCGCTTGTGTAAGGAAGTCTAGGCAGCCTCCTTAGGGCCCCCAGCAGGATCTGCTTGGCTGCCGGATCTGCCTGGCTGCCGGCATTGAAACAGCATGGGGAGCAAGGGCACTGTTCCCTCTAGCACGTGCACTATATTTTCAGCAGGAACAGTTGGATTTAGAGTGTGCACTACTGCAAACAGCTTTCATGGGACTCATCTGAGTTGCTAACTTGTTCAGCCCCTGCGTTCTCTGAAACTACTGAGCAGTCAAAGGCAGAAATTATTGGAGTGATGATAGCAGTGGGACTGGGACTGGGATCCGCATCCCACCCACAGCCTACTAGGTGTTACTAGGGCTGAAAGGATGTGGATCCCAGGCATGGCATCCTCGGGCACTGTCTCACTGATAATCCTCTAACTCAGTGGTCCCCAACCTGTGGTATGCGTACCCCTGGGGGAAAGCAGCGGACCGGTAGGGGGTATGCGAAAATATTGTTGGTAATGGTGGAAGATGCGGGGGGGGCGGTCGGGGGGGCATTCAGCCAGAAAGTGACAAGTGAAGTCCTGGCCTGGCATATAGACAGATGGGAGCCCCTGCACCTGAAATATGTGGACCGGGTATAGAGGACTCCCGCTCCACCCACCCCGTGCACAAAATTTTGACTGCAAGATAGAAGCGGCACTGCAACAGCAGCATAGCTGCGTGGACATGTGTGGTAGAGCAGTGGAGATTGCGACTCACACAGGCGAGGCGGGTCTGCATCCCCAAATAAGTTATAGTCAGTGCCGGTAAGTAAAGTACTGTTGCTAGTGCTTGCTTGATTCAGATTGCTTCACTTCCAACTAAAAACATCCATAGTGGCTGGGTGGTTAATATCGATCTGATCTCATAAAGTTAAATATTTATTTTTATGATCATTACACTTTGACTCCCCCACCCAGGGCCATGTTTAGGGGCAACAAGGCAGCTGCCAGGGGTGCTGCCACACAGCAGGGCTCCTCCTGAGAATGAGATCTGAGCTTAATCCTGTTTATACACGTACACTTGTATGCCATCCAGGTATAGCTTACCTTAAACTATTTATTATCAGGGTATTGTCAGGTATTAATCAACTATTATCAGGGTATTGTCAGGTATTAAATAACTATTTATTATCTGGGTTTACTCTGATAATAACATTTTTATTTATAACTGACAATACCCTGATAATAAATAGTTTAAATTAAAAAAAAAAAAAAAAAACTTTGAGGGATGGGTGGGAGTAATGAAGAGAGGGGGTACTCATAAATGAAAAGCAAAATCAAGGGGTACGGGAGAGAAAAAAAGGTTGAGAACCGCTGCTCTAACTGAAGATTTACTGCGTAGTGGCTGCATACTACTCCCTCTTTCCTTGTTTAAGGTAAGAGAAGGGAAGGAGAGGGGGGTAAGTCTGCCGCTCATGTAGTTGTTGGGTACAGGGCAAATGTAGCTCACCTGTCTGCCATACTAGACATCACTTTTAGGTTAAGAGCAGAGGTCAAATCTTATTTTCCTACTACTACCGGCCCTGTCATCTAGCATTTAACTCCTTGGCTGCCTCTTAAGATCTAAAATAGTATATGAATGCGATTGATTATATGATTTATATATATATATATATATATATATATATATATTTAGCCAGAAGAAAATGCACTCTCAGGACTTTCATAAATAAGTTACTTTTATTTCTGTAACGTTTTCGGAGGTCTTGCCTCCTTCATCAGCATAAATAAAATGAAAACAAACAAACTCTTAAATAGTGACATACTCACTCCAAATCACTTCAAACCACTACCTTCACTGGCGCCAAAAATTATCGGTGTTGGACCGCATAATGCGTTCCAAATGTGCTACGTGGCGGAAGTAGTGCGCCAGAATACTTCCGGTTGTCAAAATTCTAAAGCCGTAATAGCCCGGCTTAATATGTGTTAATACCATAGTCGTAAAATTGTTATGGCATATATTGTGTGCATACTATCTTAGAAAAACAACAAACTATTAACGTGCAAATAAAATGTGCTAATACACTAAATAGTGATAGTAAGTGTGACAGCCGCTTGTTGCCATGACAACCTAATAAACACTAGAATGTATCCCTGTTGCGAATACGGAAACAAACTAGCAGTAGCAATCTTTCAAGGTGTATCACAGACTGTGTTAAAGCAGGCATGCTGCCCGGCTAGAATGTGTATACAAAAAAGTAAAGGGGTCTACTTGTGAATCGCGCCAGTTAACATTTTGATATATTTACATGTTACTGTGTTAACTTATATTAAGGATATTAGGCCAGTCTACTACTTCTTCTCATGAACCAAATATTCATTGAGGAGTCTCATATGGAGATGCATACCTATGATGTACTGCCTTTAATGTGTAAAAGACTATTATGCTCAAAAGTATCATTTGTCTGGGATCTCCCCATTGTCATGAGCTATTCACATGCACACTGTTCATACCTTCAGGCAAATACCTTATTTACATACAGTTGTATTTTTAATGGGGATTTGTACAACTTAAATATTTCTTATTAGGTAAGGGGGTCATATATTTACACCATATTTTACTTCCATATTAAGGTTACGGGGGTCCTATAGACAAAGCATACTCCACTTCCATCTTGTGACTAGCAATGCCCCCATTCACACACTACTCTGAATACCAATCACTCCAAACAAGTTAAATTAAATTGTTAAAGAAAATTGAAAAACAAATAAAAAACAATTGATATAACGGTCTTTCCATTGACTGCAGTGATATCCCACTCGGGATTGGTCTGGCTCCAAAAGTCCATGATTCTCATGTATACAGAATAAAGAGCACCTGGTCCTTTACTTCTGAATTTATACATAGTGACTCGCTCTGTGTTTAATTCTGTGCATTTTTCCGTGTCTATGGTTACAACCTTGTCCCATAGGTTAAAGTGGCCTTAGGATCGAATGCCTAATATGCACTGTGTTTCCCTGGTTGTTCAACAATCAAATCATTATCTGTGTTGTAATGTTCATTACTGGTCCAGCCTATACACTATCATTCCCCATGGGGAAGGATTAGAAGCTGTCAGGGCACACCTCATGAACAATCCCCTCTATGAGGGACCACCTATTGAATACCTACTATCTCTCATTGAATTATTTTAGATTCGAAAACAAATTCTTTCTCCAGATAGCGGGCACGGCCATGGGGTCATCCATGGCCCCCTCCTATGCTAATATCTTCATGTCTCATTTTGAGAATATATACCTATGGGGAAAATGTGATTCATCTATCATTTTCTAACGTAGGTATATCGACGATATTTTTCTGATTTGGAGAGGGGGCATGGGTGACCTGCATGAGTGGTTTGAGCTATTCAACAATACACAGACCACGGTTAGATTTAAGATCTTGAGCGATCCACAGTCTATTAACTTTCTTGACCTTAAAGTGTATAAAACCACACAGGGTTTAGGATGTACACTATTTAGTAAACCTACGGATAGGAACTCTTTACTGAGGTCAGATAGTTGTCATCCCCCAGCATTACTAAAGGGCATACTGAAATCGCAGCTTATAAGAACAGTGAGAAATAATTCTGACCCTACAGTGGGAGCCTCCCAGTTGTCCGAAATGGGTGCAAAATTTGCAGAGAGGGGCTACAAGACACAACATATCAGTCAGATGATGAAGGAAGTGTCACAAGTCACACAGGCACAACTATTGGTACAAGAACCTAGACGAACCAGGGATGACAAAATCATACTGGCTACTACATTTTCTCCTAGTACCAGAAATGCTGGACTTTCTTTAAGGACACATTGGCCTATCGTCTCCACTGACCCAAAATTACAGTTTAGTAAACATCTTACGCCCATGGTTGGTTACAGGAGGGGTACAAATTTGCGAGACCTATTAGTCAGGACTGACTCGAAGGCAAGCTATAATCCCAGGATACATACCAACATAAGAGGATCCTATCGATGCCTAGGATGTACCACCTGTAATGGACTTATAAGTACCAGAACATTTTATCATCCCCACACCAACAGGCAGTTTCATATACGACATTCGATTACCTGCACAACCACGTTTGTTATCTACTTATTGGTGTGCCCATGTTCTCGGTACTATGTCGGTAAGACGACAGGCACCCTGAGGGAAAGGATGGCCAACCATCAGCATGCCATAAGGTCGGCTCACAAGTCCGGGGAGTCGGACCAACCGGTAGCAAGACACTGTGCAGAACACAGACATTCGGTGGCTTCAATAAGATATACACTTATTGATCATGTACCCCCACTAGATAGGGGGGGAGACAGAGGTAAAATACTTCTACAACG
Source organism: Bombina bombina (assembly GCF_027579735.1). Taxonomy (NCBI): domain Eukaryota; kingdom Metazoa; phylum Chordata; class Amphibia; order Anura; family Bombinatoridae; genus Bombina; species Bombina bombina. The sequence goes on along the minus strand of NC_069504.1, from coordinate 332,050,544 downwards.
GGAGGCTCAATGGATGTACCGACTGGGCACCATTTACCCAGGTGGGCTTAACACCACCCCTGACTTTAAGGCTTTGATGTAATGTGGCTATACAGTGTGACACAATCGCAGGGTACGGCACCTAGACTATCATGACTCTGTGGGCCATACGGTTTGCGTGCCTCGCTATAGGGGTGCTCCTAACCATGTTGGCAAACAGCACCGGGTTTAGGAGTCTTTGGTATTTCTAATACCTGTGTGGAAGTCGGATGGTGGTTCCTTGGAGTTACCAGGTTCTTTACACATATAGCTCAAAAAACATTACACATTTCCGAAGCTGGACATTAGATCCTTAATTATGTCAGGAAGGAGAAAATAACATCAGAGGAGGACCAGTAATGAACATTACAACACAGATAATGATTTGATTGTTGAACAACCAGGGAAACACAGTGCATATTAGGCATTCAATCCTAAGGCCACTTTAACCTATGGGACAAGGTTGTAACCGTAGACACGGAAAAATGCACAGAATTAAACACAGAGCGAGTCACTATGTATAAATTCAGAAGTAAACGACCAGGCACTCTTTATTCTGTATACATGAGAATCATGGACTTTTGGAGCCAGACCAATCCCGAGTGGGATATCACTGCAGTCAATGGAAAGACCGTTATATCAATTGTTTTTATTTGTTTTTCAATTTTCTTTAACAATTTAATTTAACTTGTTTGGAGTGATTGGTATTCAGAGTAGTGTGTGAATGGGGGCATTGCTAGTCACAAGATGGAAGTGGAGTATGCTTTGTCTATAGGACCCCCGTAACCTTAATATGGAAGTAAAATATGGTGTAAATATATGACCCCCTTACCTAATAAGAAATATTTAAGTTGTACAAATCCCCCTTAAAAATACAACTGTATGTAAATAAGGTATTTGCCTGAAGGTATGAACAGTGTGCATGTGAATAGCTCATGACAATGGGGAGATCCCAGACAAATGATACTTTTGAGCATAATAGTCTTTTACACATTAAAGGCAGTACATCATAGGTATGCATCTCCATATGAGACTCCTCAATGAATATTTGGTTCATGAGAAGAAGAAGTAGACTGGCCTAATATCCTTAATATAAGTTAACACAGTAACATGTAAATATATCAAAATGTTAACTGGCGCGATTCACAAGTAGACCCCTTTACTTTTTTGTATACACATTCTAGCCGGGCAGCATGCCTGCTTTAACCTCTTAAGGACATATGACGGAATTTTTCCGTCATAAAACAATTGAGCAAACAGAAAGCTGTGTCCTTAAAGGGTTAACACACTCTGTGATACACCTTGAAAGATTGCTACTGCTAGTTTGTTTCCGTATTCGCAACAGGGATACATTCTAGTGTTTATTAGGTTGTCATGGCAACAAGCGGCTGTCACGCTTACTATCACTATTTAGTGTATTAGCACATTTTATTTGCACGTTAATAGTTTGTTGTTTTTCTAAGATAGTATGCACACAATATATGCCATAACAATTTTACGACTATGGTATTAACACATATTAAGCCGGGCTATTACGGCTTTAGAATTTTGACAACCGGAAGTACTCTGGCGCACTACTTCCGCCACGTAGCACATTTGGAACGCATTATGCGGTCCAACACCGATAATTTTTGGCGCCAGTGAAGGTAGTGGTTTGAAGTGATTTGGAGTGAGTATGTCACTATTTAAGAGTTTGTTTGTTTTCATTTTATTTATGCTGATGAAGGAGGCAAGACCTCCGAAAACGTTACAGAAATAAAAGTAACTTATTTATGAAAGTCCTGAGAGTGCATTTTCTTCTGGCTAAATATTTTCTACAAATTTGCACCCAGGCAGTTTTCCTCTGTGGGCGAGTTCTGGTGTTTTGGATATATATATATATATATATATATATATATATATATATATATATATATATATATATATATATATATATATATATATATATATATATATATATATATATATATATATATACATATATATATACATATACACACACACACACACACACACACACATATACATACATACATATAGATATATATATATACACACACATATATATATATATATATATATATATATATATATATATATATATATATATATATATATATACACACATATATACATACATATATACATATATATATATATATATATACATACACACACACATACATATACATACATACATACATACACACACACACAGTATCCCACAAAAGTGAGTACACCCCTCACATTTTTGTAAATATTTTATTATATCTTTTCATGTTACAACACTGAAGAAATGACACTTTGCTACAATGTTAAGTAGTGAGTGTGCAGCCTGTATAACAGAGTAAATTTGCTTTCTCCTCAAAATAACTCAACAAACAGCCATTAATGTCTAAACCGTTGGCAACAAAAGTGAGTACACCCCTAAGTGGAAATGTCCAAATTGGGCCCAATTAGCCATTTTCCCTCCCCGCTGTCATGTGACTCGTTAGTGTTACAAGGTCTCAGGTGTGAATGGGGAGCAGGTGTGTTAAATTTGGTGTTATCACTCTCACACTCTCTCATACTGGTCACTGGAAGTTCAACATGGCACCTCATGGCAAAGAACTCTCTGAGGATCTGAAAAAAGGAATTGCTGCTCTACATAAAGATGGCCTAGGCTATAAGAAGATTGCCAAGACCCTGAAACTGAGCTGCAGCACGGTGGGCAAGACCATACAGCCATTTCACAAGACAGGTTTCACTCAGAACAGGCTTCGCCATGGTCGACCAAAGACGTTGAGTGCACGTGCTCAGCGTCCTATCTAGAGCTTGTCTTTGGGAAATAGGCATATGAGTGCTGCCAGCATTGCTGCAGAGGTTGAAGGGGTGGGGGTCAGCCTGTCAGTGCTCAGACCATATGCCATACGCAGCACACTGCATCAAATTGGTCTGCATGGCTGTCGTCCCCGAGGAAGCCTCTTCTAAAGATGATGCACAAGAAAGCCCGCAAACAGTTTGCTGAAGACAAGCAGACTAAGGACATGGATTACTGGAACCATGTCCTGTGGTCCGATGAGACCAAGATAAACTTATTTGGTTCAAATGGTGTCAAGCGTGTGTGGTGGCAACCAGGTGAGGAGTACAAAGGCAAGTGTGTCTTTGTACAGTCAAGCATGGTGGTGGGAGTGTCATGGTCTGGGCCTGCATGAGTGCTCGCAGCACTCGGAAGCTATAGTTCATTGAGGGAACCATGAATGCCAACATGTACTGTGACATACTGAAGCAGAGCATGATCCCCTTTCCTTCGGAGACTGGGCTGCAGGGCAGTATTTCAACATAATAGCCCCCAACACACCTCCAAGACAACCACTGCCTTGCTAAAGAAGCTGAGGATAAAGGTGATGGATTGGCCAAGCATGTCTCCAGACCTAAACCCTGTTGAGCATCTGTGGGGCATCCTCAAAGGGTAGGTAGGGGAGCGCAAGGTCTCTAACATCCACTGGCTGCGTGATGTTGTCATGGAGGAGTGGAAGAGGACTCCAGTGGCAACCTGTGAAGCTCTGGTGAACTCCATGCCCAAGAGGGTGAAGGCAGTGCTGGAAATAATGGTGGCCACACAAAATATTGACACTTTGGGCCCAATTTGGACATTTCCACTTAGGGGTGTACTCACTTTTGTTGCCAACGGTTTAGACATTAATGGTTGTGTGTTGAGTTATTTTGAGGGGACAGCAAATTTACACGGTTATATAGGCTTTACACTCACTATTTCTTTAGTGTTGTCACATGAAAAGATATAATAAAATATTTATAAAAATATGAGGGGTGTACTCACTTTTGTGAGATACTGTATATGTGTGTATATATATATATATATATATATATATATATATATATATACACACACATACATACATATATATACATACATATATATATATATATATATATATATATATATATACACACACATACACACACACACACATACATATACACTGCACAATGAACAGTGAAGACTCCGGATTTTTCAAAAGTAAACACATTTATTTTAACGTTTCAGGGACATTCTTTCCCTTCTTCAGAACAAAAAAATGGTGCACAGCATCCTCTTAAATAAGGCAGACAATCAAATTATCAAATAATTACCTCCCCCATTGAAAGGCGCCAAACACAAAACACTGTATGAAAATCGCCAAACCGGAAGTGTTAGAACCAGTCACTTCTGGTCCGGCGTAATTCTATGACAGTCCTAACAGATATATATAGATATATATGTGTGTGTGTGTTATGCAGCACTACCACTGCCTGATTTGCGATGCAGCACTACCACTGCCTGATTTGCGATGCAGCACTACCACTGCCTGATTTGCGATGCAGCACTACCACTGCCTGATTTGCGATGCAGCACTACCACTGCCTGATTTAAATTTAGCCACCAATCAGCAAGCATTACTCAGGTTATGAACCAAAAATGGTCAGCTCCTAAGCTTGCATTTCTGCTTTTTAAATATAGATACCAAGAGAACAAATAAAATTTGATAATAGGAGTTAATTAGAAAGTTTCTTAAAATGTCATGCTCTAGAAAAAATTTGAGTTTCATATACCTTTAACTAGCAATGGGATCGTATGTAATTGTGGGGGGGGGGGGGGGGGGCAAAAATCCTAGCACCGGCCCTGCACTGAGCTCCTCAGACAGCCCACTGCAGAACACTATTTTGCTGAAAGGTTACGTTTCCACCTCTTAGCCAATAGCCGTGTGGGCTATCCAGCTTGCCGTCGGTTGGCCTGCACGGCTATTTCCTAAAAAGGTGAAAATGTCACTTCTCAGCAAAATAGCATTTTGCATGGGCTGCTTGAGCAGATCAGTGCAGCGAACGCATCTAACAAATAAAGGAACTCTAAGCATGAAATATTTTATACTTCATGACTAAAAGTCCCCTTTATCTGTTCCAATAGTAAATCCTAGCGTTTCACAAACGCTAGCGTTTACCATCACTTTAAGGGACGTTCTCTTACGTGAATTTGTTGCTACAGATATATCTTTAAAAGGTTTTTTTAACAAATGTGTATACTAGAAGTGGTGTGTGATGTCTAAGAAGACTAAATTAATAAATTATACTTTTGTAACTTAAGTGCGGTCTTGTTCACTCTTTAGCAATTGAAGATATGTATCAATTGTTCTTTTCTCTTTTACATTTTCATATATAGTCTAATAATTTGTGACATTGTTGCAGCTTTTGTATGATGCCTAAGAAATACATCTTTTGGGTTTCAATAGCTCTAAAACATCTATAAAGTTCCATAGAAATAAAAAATAAAGACATAAGCTGGAAGTAGTGGCATGGTATTATGATGTCACAAAGTAACTCACAGCATTACAATCAAAATCTAATTAACAAAATCAATGTTTATTTTTTCCAAGACACAATAACTTAAGAAAAAAAAGAGACACTATTATGAGCATTAACAAATATGGGAAGATTCAGTCCATCTTGACAAATTATATTTCACCCCATTTAAAAAAAACATAATTTAATGTTTCCTGGTAAATTCCTTTCTTTCTTGGTGGTGAGAATCCATGATTCCTTCCTGTTGGCAATTCATCATCTGGCCACTAGGAGAAGGCAAAGACACCCACCACCAAGAGCTTAACTATCCCTCCCACCTCTATGTACCTCTCAGTCTATATCTATAACTAAGAAACAGGACAAAGGAAGTTAGAAAGACAAGTAGGGTAAAGAGATCCGAAACTAGAGCTGCCTCCAACTAGGAAAAACATAAAAACAGATAACCAAGATGAAATGACCAAGGAACTGCTAGAGCATCTATGGATTCTGCTTGAGGTTCTCTCGACCTCGATCCATATCTAGGAAGTTTTTGGGTTAGGTGGACCACAACAAGTCACCCCAGGAATGAATCAACTGACCGAAAATCTCCTGATTGAAAGAACAATCCCCCAAGTGTAAAGTCTGATGACGCTAGTAATCCACTTCCCAGTTGTTGACTCCGGAAATGTGAATTGCTGAAATGGTACACTGATGAGATTCTGCCCAAGCTAGAATGTGAGACACCTCCTTCATTGCTAGGGCACTGCGAGTATCACCCTGATGATTAATATATGCTACTGCTATGATGTTGTCGGACTGAAAAGGAATGAAGGGATCAGACTTGAGAAGATGCAAATTCTGAAGCGCTCAGAATATTGAGTTTTAATATATTGATTGGTAACCACGGGTAATTATTTTGCATGACAGATGCAGGAAAAACCTCCCCTGAGAAACTGGAGTGCATGAAGTCAACCAAGAAAGCCACTGTCTGACCAAGGGGTCTAGTCAAATTAACAGAAAGATTGGTGTGGTCTCCATTCCACTAGCTTAGCATGCATAGTTGTAGGGGACACAAATTAAGCCTCGCAAATGTAATAGCATCTGATGCTGCCCTATCAGGCCCAATACCTCCAGGCACACAGAAGCCTGTGAAGTGACTGTAGATTCTGACATGCAGATTGAAGTTTGTGTTGAACTGTTAAGAACAGCTGCATGAAGAGCAAATCTATGATCACTCCCAGAAAGGACACCCTTGTGAGAGGAACTCTTTGGTACGTTTAAACTCTAGCCATTACTGCGAAGAAACTAAAGTATTTTTATTTTTTCCGGTAAGTGCAGTTGCTAAAAGTAAAGATGGTGCTTGAACCAAAATACTGTCCAAGTAAGAAGCTGCAGCTATGCCCTGAGCTCTGATAACCAACTGCAGTGAACCTAGAACTGTGGTGAAAATCCTGGGAGCTGTAGCTAGTCCAAAAGGAAGGGCTACAAACTGATAGTGTCTGTTCAGAAAGGCAAGATGAAGAAACTGGTAATGATTTTTGTGAATAAGAATATGTAGGCAAGTATCCTTCAAGTCTATAGTTGTCGTTAACTGACCTTGCAGGACCAAAGGAAGAAGAGATCCGATAGTTTCCATCTTGAATGAAGGAACCCTCAAAATTTTGTTTAAGGTTTCTAGAGGCAAAATGGGTCTAAATCCCCAAGGCAGAACATGCTGTGATGTTAGATGTCATTGCAGAAAAAACAGCATGTCTGCAGAAAGAAAGGGACACATGCAGGAACTGTAAGCGCTTTCACTTTGCACCCCTGCTCTCTTTCAGACTGTTCTATTCAAACAGTGGTGTGCTCTAGCTGCACTGAGTAAGTTTTCCTCAACACAGTGCAGCCAGACAGAAGCTCTGTTTGAAGAGAACAGTCATACAGAGCAGCGCTGCAAAGTGGCAGCTCATTGATTGATGACTGGCTCACAGGGATTTTTTCAACCCCTCCCCCTAGCTTTTCCTGGTCTGCAAAGCTGTGACTCCTGAATGTAAGACTCTCTTTTGATCAATACACCATTTTTAACTGCATTTTTACTGCAGTAAATCTTTCAATAAGAAAAACAAAGTTATGCTTACCTGATAATTTTCTTTTCTTCAGATGAAGAGAGTCCAAAGCTGCATTCATTACTTTTAGGAATTCAGAACCTGGCCACCAGGAGGTGGCAAAGACACCGAGCCAAAGGCTTAAATACTCCTCCCACTTCCCTCATCCCCCAGTCATTCTGCCAAGGAACAATAGAAGAAATATCAGGGTGAAAAGGTGCCAGAAGAACAAAAATTACAGCCGCCCCACATAAAAACACGGACGGGGAGCTGTGGACTCTTTCCATCTGAAGAAAAGAAAATTATCATCAGGTAAACATACTTTTCTTCATAAATGGAAAGAGTCCACAGCTGCATTAATTTCTTTTGGGAAAACAATACCCAAGCTATAGAGGATACTGAATGCTAAAACGGGAGGGTACAAGAGGTGGCCTATTCTGAGGGCACCAGGCCTGAAAAAAAAACCTACCCAAAAAAATCTGGCTTCGTCCGAAGCCAAGAAAAACCATTTGAAAAAAGGAAAATAGGCCCAAGGACATTGACCCACAGATAGTCCACAAGCCTTGCTAGAAACCGCAGGAACTATACGCGACTGAGCCAACAGCCTCCAGAAGACCCCGTTGCTTACCAGTCAGTCTCCAAACAACACACCCCTTACTAGAGAAATGGAACAAACTACCGTATTCTTCCACAAAGAAGAAAAGACACAGAGAAAAACAAGCATAAGGAACTCCAGAAAAAAAAAAAAAAAAAAAAAGGGCACAACGAGTCAAAACGGAGCAAAACCTGAGAAACTGGATCAGGCTAACAGAGACCCGACCAGTCTCGTAGAAACAAGGGGAGGCATCGCCCAGACCCCAGAGATACAGAAACCACGGACTAAGGCAAGGAGTCTGAACAGAGAAGAGAATCTTCCCCTAACACAGTGCAACCGCACTCTAGTTAAGACGACTGAAGACGAAGGTCCCCAGAGTCGAAAAAGGTAGCTCTGAATATCTAAATTTTCAGAACCGAACCTTGTGCAGCAAGCTCAGAAAGGTGAACATCTGACGTACAACCCCTGGAGACAAAACACTGCACGCTGCCATCATCTAAAATAATGCACAAACTTTAATACTTGCAGGGCAAGTAAGGAGCAGCTGAAATAGGATCCTTCAGGTTTCTAAGCATCCACCAACCAGTGGATAACGTTGCAGGCTATCCAAGAGCCGCCAGTCCTTCCAACAGATCTTTGAACATGGAGGAAAAACAGAACCTCAAAGAGGCTCACTGTACCTCGAATGACCAGATGACAATTAGCAGAGCAACATGATCACAGATCCTGCTCCAAACAACGGACCAGCCCAAGCAACAGGCATGACTCATAGATCAAGGAACAGAAAGACCCCAACCACAGGCCCCAAGGGACAGGAAACAATGGGGGGACTCACCAACCCCAACAGAGCTTGGGTGCCAACCCAATCCGCTCCTCCAATGAGGCACTCCCAAGGAGAACCCCCTAGGACCTGGAACAGAGAAAGTGCAATAGATCCTTAGGAAGACCTGTCACAACTCTCTTAGTCTCTACATGGAGATTTCAATTTCCACCAATTGGAACAGAACATTTCACAGAGCAACAGTCTGCTGTCCCTCACAGAAACAAAAGCCACCTGTTCCAACCTCCTACACACAGGGCAGGACAATGACCTTCCAGAGAGAGGAAACCCCAGCTCTTAAGGAAGACAAGCTACCCCCTCAAAGGGGAGGGCACAGATAAGAACAGCGCACATGCCCCAAGACAGGACGCCATAGACTGATCAAAACATGGACCGAATGAAAAATCATCCAGACACCACTGATGAATCCACAGAGAAAACCCCCCATGAAAAGGAGCACACTCCGTCTGAAGGACAGGCTTTAAAGTTTAAAACCAGGACTCTAAGGTGGATATGAACCCTGGCCTTCCTGCTTGCAAGCTCAATGAGCTAGCCCCTATGTCCAAACATAGTCTCCCTGAAAAATCTGGGGCCTCCCGAACCAGTCCGCAGGATCATAGGTCTCTTAAGAAAACTGCCACAGCAGGATTCAACTCCAAGCCTACGGCTTGCTAGGCCGAAACTAATCCCTTAGTCATGCGGGCCCTGGACCCAGATCGCCTTAAAACGAACGACACCCTCAGGGAACACAAGATACCGGGTCTGAAGAAAAAAAAATAAATAGACCTCACAGGGGACAATAACTGGGCTAACCCGGAGAACGGGTACAGGACTCACTCGTATTTCCCAGCCCAAAGGGAAAAGAACACCCTTAGCAGGAGGTCAACACCCCCCAAACACAGTGCTAGGCTGCGACAAAGTCACGCCATCACTCTAGAGCTCCAGGCCCCAAGGACAACTCACACGAAATCCAAGACTAAGGGAATGATTACAGAGTCACCTGAAAGAGAGAGAAGAAAAAGGCTAGTCTCCATAATCCTTTCAGACTAACTTTCCGGAGGACAACACCCAAGGAAGAAGAATGCAGAGCATCCTGAACCCTGGTAGAAACAACCCTTAAGCAAATGCTTGGAAAAGGAGACAACACCGCCGATCGTCCCCGATATGGAGATGAATAACTCTCGGAAGTAGACAAAGCCGCACGGCCCTCACTTCCTAAATAAAATTAAATGATGAATCTGGCAGCAGTGGGATCTGAACCCACGCCTCCGAAGAGACTGGAGCCTTATCCAGCGCCTTAGACTGCTCGGCCTGCTACCTAGCTCAAAGCAGCCAGAAACCTGGACGAAGTCCAGAAGTCACGACTTGAAGGAAGAGAACCTCTAAAAGGAACAAGTCCTAAAAGGAAACTCCCAAATAGACCTTAAAAAGGCAAGACCGCCAAGAACAGGCGGCATGAAGGACCTAAATCCTCCAACCCACAACAGGAAGGAAAACTCTAGTCCCTGCAAAAAATCGGAAACAGAGCAGGTCTCAGCAGATCTCAACCGAGACCTGGCCGACTAGATTGACAGGCTAATGAGGACTGAACCATACCCCATGCCCCTAAGCAAACCACGGACCATCAAGTCCTCTCAAGATGCTAGCTGAAACATGTAAAATAAAAACAAGGACAACAACACAAGTCATATTGTGAGTACTAGGTGCCCTCACCGGACCGGCCAGGCATAAAAAGGCGCCACGTGTCTGAACTAAGTCTCAAAGACAGAAGGATTTGTACACAGTCAGTACCAGCCTGAAACCAAGGGCCCCAGTACTGTTAAGGCCACATAGAGTCTCCCCCGAGATGGCGGGATAGACAACAGACAAACATAGGACTAGCACGTCCTCACTCTTAAACTTTTGTAAAAGTAAACAGTGCGACCACAAAATCGTGAGTATCAATTCCAGAGAAGAAAGTTTCCGAAGGAAACATTACGACAACATGAGCTCTAAACCAAAGAAAAACATAATTTATGCTTACCTGATAAATTCCTTTCTCCTGTAGTGTAGTCAGTCCACGGGTCATCCATTACTTATGGAATATTTCTCTTCCTAACAGGAAACTGCAAGAGAATTACCCAGCAGAGCTTGCTATATAGCTCCTCCCCTCACCTGTCATACTCAGTCATTCGACCAAGCATACGAGAAAGGAGGAACCATAGGGTACAGTGGTGACTGGAGTTTAATTAAAATTTAGACCTGCCGTAAAAACAGGGCGGGCCGTGGACTGACTACACTACAGGAGAAAGGAATTTATCAGGTAAGCATAAATTATGTTTTCTCCTGTTAAGTGTAGTCAGTCCACGGGTCATCCATTACTTATGGAATACCAATACCAAAGCTAAAGTACACGGATGAAGGGAGGGACAAGGCAGGAACATTAAACATAAGGAACCACTGCCTGAAGTACCTTTCTCCCAAACACAGCCTCCGAGGAAGCAAAAACAAGTGTGAAGCAAAGACCAAGTCGCAGCCTTGCAAATCTGTTCAACAGAGGCCTCATTTTTAAAGGCCCAGGTGGAAGCCACAGCTCTAGTAGAATGAGCTGTAATCCTTTCAGGAGGCTGCTGTCCAGCAGTCTCATAGGCTAATCGTATTATGCTACGAAGCCAAAAAGAGAGAGAGGTAGTCGAAGCCTTTTGACCTCTCCTCTGTCCAGAATAAACGACAAAGAGGGAAGAAGTTTGACGAAAATCCTTAGTTGCCTGCAAATAGAATTTCAGGGCACGGACTACGTCCAGATTATGCAAAAGTCGTTCCTTCTTTGAAGAAGGGTTAGGACACAGAGATGGAACAACAATCTCTTGATTGATATTCTTGTTAGTAACTACCTTAGGTAAGAACCCAGGTTTAGTACGCAGAACTACCTTGTCTGAATGGAAAATCAGATAAGGAGAATCACAATGTAAGGCAGATAACTCAGAGACTCTCCGAGCCGAGGAAATAGCCATCAAAAACAGAACTTTCCAAGATAACAACTTGATATCAATGGAATGAAGGGGTTCAAATGGAACGCCTTGAAGAACCTTAAGAACTAAGTTTAAGCTCCACGGCGGAGCAACAGACTTAAACACAGGCTTAATCCTAGTTAAAGCCTGACAGAAAGCCTGAACGTCTGGAACTTCAGCCAGACGTTTGTGTAGAAGAATAGACAGAGCAGAAATCTGTCCCTTTAACGAACTAGTAGATAAGCCCTTTTCTAAACCCTCTTGTAGAAAGGACAATATTCTAGGAATCCTAACCTTACTCCATGAGTAACTCTTGGATTCGCACCAATGTAAATATTTACGCCATATTTTATGGTAAATTTGTCTGGTAACAGGCTTCCTAGCCTGTATTAAGGTATCAATAACCGACTCCGAGAAACCACGCTTTGATAGAATCAAGCGTTTAATCTCCATGCAGTCAGCCTCAGAGAAATTAGATTTGGATGTTTGAAAGGACCCTGAATTAGAAGGTCCTGTCTCAGAGGCAGAGACCACGGTGGACAGGACGACATGTCCACTAGGTCTGCATACCAGGTCCTGCGTGGCCACGCAGGCGCTATCAGAATCACCGAAGCTCTCTCCTGTTTGATCTTGGCAATCAAACGAGGAAGCATTGGGAATGGTGGAAACACATAAGCCATGTTGAAGACCCAAGGGGCTGTCAGAGCATCTATCAGCACCGCTCCCGGGTCCCTGGACCTGGATCCGTAACAAGGAAGCTTGGCGTTCTGACGAGACGCCATGAGATCCAGATCTGGTTTGCCCCAACGACGAACCAGTTGAGCAAAGACCTCCGGATGAAGTTCCCACTCTCCCGGATGAAAAGTCTGGCGACTTAGAAAATCCGCCTCCCAGTTCTCCACGCCTGGGATGTAGATCGCTGACAGGTGGCAAGAGTGAGACTCTGCACAGCGAATTATCTTTGAGACTTCCAACATCGCTAGGGAACTTCTGGTTCCCCCTTGATGGTTGATGTAAGCCACAGTCGTGATGTTGTCCGACTGAAATCTGATGAACCTCAGAGTTGCTAACTGAGGCCAAGCTAGGAGAGCATTGAAGTTTGCTCTTAACTCCAGAATATTTATTGGGAGGAGTTTCTCCTCCTGAGTCCATAATCCCTGAGCTTTCAGGGAATTCCAGACTGCTCCCCAGCCTAGAAGGCTGGCGTCTGTTGTTACAATCGTCCAATCTGGCCTGCGAAAGGTCATCCCCTTGGACAGATGTGGCCGAGAGAGCCACCATAGAAGAGAATCTCTGGTCTCTTGATCCAGATTTAGTAGGGGGGACAAATCTGAGTAATCCCCGTTCCACTGACTTAGCATGCACAATTGCAGCGGTCTGAGATGCAGGCGCGCAAATGGTACTATGTCCATTGCCGCTACCATTAAGCCGATTACTTCCATGCACTGAGCTACTGACGGGTGTGGAATGGAGTGAAGGACACGGCAAGCATTTAGAAGTTTTAATAACCTGGCCTCTGTCAGGTAAATTTTCATCTCTACAGAATCTATAAGAGTCCCTAGAAAGGGAACTCTTGTAAGTGGTAATAGAGAACTCTTTTCCACGTTCACCTTCCACCCATGCGACCTCAGAAATGCTAGAACTATCTCTCTATGAGACATGGCAGTTTGAAAACTTGACGCTTGTATCGGAATGTCGTCTAGGTACGGAGTCACTGCTATGCCTCGCGGTCTTAGTACCGCCAGAAGTGATCCTAGAATTTTTGTAAAGATTCTTGGAGCCGTAGCTAATCCGAAGGGAAGAGCTACAAACTGGTAATGCCTGTCTAGGAAGGCAAATCTCAAATACTGGTAATGGTCCTTGTGAATCGGTATGTGAAGGTAGGCATCCTTTAGGTCCACCGTGGTCATGTACTGACCCTCTTGGATCATGGGAAGGATGGTTCGAATAGTCTCCATTTTGAATGATGGAACTCTTAGAAATTTGTTTAGGATTTTTAAGTCCAAGATTGGTCTGAAGGTTCCCTCTTTTTTGGGAACCACAAATAGATTTGAATAGAATCCCTGCCCGTGTTCCGTCCGCGGAACTGGGTGGACTACCCCCATTAGTAAGAGGTCTTGTACACAGCGTAGAAACGCCTCTTTCTTTGTTTGGTTTGCTGATAACCTTGAAAGATGAAATCTCCCCCGTGGAGGAGAAGTCTTGAAGCCCAGGAGATATCCCTGGGATATGATCTCCAACGCCCAGGGATCCTGGACATCTCTTGCCGAAGCCTGGGCGAAGAGAGAAAGTCTGCCCCCTACTAGATCCGTTTCCGGATAGGGGGCCCTCTCTTCATGCTGTCTTGGGGGCAGCAGCAGGTTTCTTGGCCTGCTTGCCCCTGTTCCAGGACTGGTTAACTTTCCAGCCCTGCCTGTAACGAGCAACAGCTCCTTCCTGCTTTGGAGCGGAGGAAGTTGATGCTGCTCCTGCCTTGAAGTTATGAAAGGCACGAAAATTAGACTGTTTGGCCTTTGATTTGGCCCTGTCCTGAGGTAGAGCATGGCCCTTACCTCCCGTAATGTCAGCAATAATTTCTTTCAAGCCGGGCCCGAATAAGGTCTGCCCTTTGAAAGGAATATTAAGCAATTTAGATTTAGAAGTCACGTCAGCTGACCAGGATTTAAGCCATAGCGCTCTGCGCGCTTGGATGGCGAATCCGGAGTTCTTAGCCGTAAGTTTGGTTAAATGCACAACGGCATCAGAAACAAATGCGTTAGCTAGCTTAAGTGTTTTAAGCTTGTTCATTATTTCATCCAATGGAGCTGAGCGAATGGCCTCTTCCAGAGACTCAAACCAGAATGCTGCCGCAGCAGTGACAGGCACAATGCATGCAAGGGGCTGTAAAATAAAACCTTGTTGAACAAACATTTTCTTAAGGTAACCCTCTAATTTTTTATCCATTGGATCTGAAAAGGCACAACTATCCTCCACCGGGATAGTGGTACGCTTAGCTAAAGTAGAAACTGCTCCCTCCGCCTTAGGGACCGTCTGCCATAAGTCTCGTGTGGTGGCGTCAATAGGAAACATTTTCCTAAATATGGGAGGAGGGGTAAAAGGCACACCAGGTCTATCCCACTCCTTGCTAATAATCTCTGTAAGCCTTTTTGGTATAGGAAATACGTCAGTACACACCGGCACCGCATAGTATTTATCCAACCTACATAATTTCTCTGGAATTGCAACCGTGTTACAATCATTCAGAGCCGCTAATACCTCCCCTAGCAATGTGCGGAGGTTCTCTAGCTTAAATTTAAAATTAGAAATCTCTGAATCCAGTCTCCCTGGATCAGATCCGTCACCCACAGAATGAAGCTCTCCGTCCTCACGTTCTGCAAACTGTGACGCAGTATCTGACATGGCTCTCATCTCATCCGCACGCTCTATCCTTAACCCAGAGCTATCGCGCTTGCCTCTTAAATCTGGCAACTTAGATAATACTTCTGTCATAACAGTAGCCATGTCTTGCAAAGTGATTTGTAAGGGCCTCCCTGATGTACTTGGCGCCACAAAATCACGCACCTCCTGAGTGGGAGGCGCAGGTACTGACACGTGAGGAGAGTTAGTCGGCATAACTTCCCCCTCGTCGTCTGGTGATAATTTCTTTACATGTAAAGATTGACTTTTATTCAAAGTAGCATCAATGCAATTGGTACACAAATTTCTATTGGGCTCCACATTGGCCTTTAAACATAGTGAACAAAGAGATTCATCTAAGTCAGACATGTTTAAACAAACTAGCAATGAGACTAGCAAGCTTGGAAATACTTTTCAAAATTAATTTACAAGCAATATAAAAAAACGTTACTGTGCCTTTAAGAAGCACAGAAAAAACTGACACAGTTGAAATAACAATGAACAAAAATAGTTATAGCAACCAAATTTTCACAGTAAATGTATTAAGTTAGCAAAGGATTGCACCCACCAGCAAATGGATGATTAACCCCTTAGTACCCAAAAACGGATAACAATTATATAATTAACGTTTTTCTCACAGTCAAATACACTGTCACAGGACTACTGTGACTGATTACCTCCCTCAAAATGGATTTTGAAGACCCCTGAGCTCTCTAGAGACGATCTGGATCATGGAGGATGAAGTAGACAGATTGTGACTGAATTTTTACTGCGCAAAAAAGCGCTAAAATAGGCCCCTCCTACTCATATTACAACTGTGGGGAAGCTCAGAAACTGTTTCTATGCAGAAAACAAAAATGGCCATGTGGTAAAAATCAAGCCCCAATAAGTTTTATCACCAAGTACCTCACAAAAAAACGATTAACATGCCAGTAAACGTTTTAAACATACATTTGAAAGTTATGTATTATTATTAATAAGCCTGCTACCAGTCGTTTTTACTGCAGTTAAGGCTCATACATTATTTCAGTATTAACAGTATTTTCAGAGTCAATTCCATTCCTTAGAAAATACATTCAGTGCACACACACACACACACACATCAGCCTGATACCAGTCGCTATCGCTGCATTTAAGGCTGAACTTACTTTACAATGGCATCAGCAGTATTTTCTCAGTCAATTCCATTCCTCAGAAAATAATTTACTGCACATACCTATTTGTTGCAGGGGGGCCCTGCATGCTATTCCCCTTCTCTGAAGTTACCTCACTTTTCCTCAGATGAGAAACAGCCAGTGGGTCTTAGTTACGTCTGCTAAGGCCATAGAAAAAAACCCAGGCAGATTCTTCTTCTAAAGCTGCCTGAGAATAAACAGCACACTCCGGTGCCATTTAAAAATAACAAACTTTTGATTGTAGAAATAAAACTAAGTTAAAAAACACCACAGATCTCTCACAGCTTCCTATCTGTTAGGCTGCAAGAGAATGACTGAGTATGACAGGTGAGGGGAGGAGCTATATAGCAAGCTCTGCTGGGTAATTCTCTTGCAGTTTCCTGTTAGGAAGAGAAATATTCCATAAGTAATGGATGACCCGTGGACTGACTACACTTAACAGGAGAAATCTATCCTCACCGAATTAAATAAAAGATCAGGCAACCCGTAGGTTATCGCCCAGGAAGAACGGACACACCCGCAGGACCTGCCCAACAGGGATCCGAATCTTCCAAGCTCAGAACTGGAAACGGATACTCAAATAAAGACTATAAGAAGATTACTTCATCCACTTATGTCTAATCATGCAAGCCAGTCGAAGAGGAAGACTGTGAAATCTCCTCCATTAAGAGTGGGATCCTCCAGCAACGCCAAAATGTGCCTCAGTAGAACACGAAGGTGCGCCAGTCTATAACGAAAAGCACAACATATCTCCGCCGGGACAAATGAAGACACCGGCCCTGAAGGTTGACCCCCTGAGGCCTCTGGGGCAGTCGCTCCCCCGGAGGGCTTAACTGGACCAGGTGATCCCACGCCGGACGAGCCCCGGTTAACGGAACATGGACAATATTGTAAGCACACTCCCGGGAGATGCAGATGTGCCAGCACCAAAGATATGGCGATGCGGAACCGTGTCGTAACCTCCAGTGGTAACAAGCCACTCTCCATAGAAGGATAAGCAGCGTTTGGGTTACCTGCATGCGTAGTAAGAGTTGGTGGTAGGGAACTCGCCTCGTGGGAAAAGTAATCCCCAGAGGCAGATGGCTCAGCGGGCCCCTGATTCCCTTATCTCGAGGAACAGAGAACTCTAAAATGGCATTCGGAACATAACTGATGGGCATGTATCACCCGGGCCAATTCATAATCTCGCATGGGACTGGAGTTTTAAGAGACTGACAGGACTACTTAAAACTCCAGTCCCATGCCGAAGAGTACTACCCTCCATAAGAGACTATCAAAAACCTCTGACACTTCTCTGCAAACCTCCTGGGACGAAAGGCAAAGAATGACTTGAGGATGAGGGAAGTGGAAGGAGTATTTAAGCCTTTGGCTGGGGTGTCTTTGCCTTCTGCTAGTGGCCAGGTTCTGAATTCCCAAAAGTAATGAATGTAGCTGTGGACTCTTTCCATTTATGAAGAAAAATCTCATCGCAGACAGTGAAAACAAGTTCTGCCTCTGGGGTCTAAATGTTCCCTCCTTCTTTTGGAAAAAACAGAATTTATGCTTACCTGATTAATTACTTTCTCCAACGGTGTGTCCGGTCCACGGCGTCATCCTTACTTGTGGGAATATCTCTTCCCCAACAGGAAATGGCAAAGAGTCCCAGCAAAGCTGTCCATATAGTCCCTCCTAGGCTCCGCCCACCCCAGTCATTCGACCGACGGACAGGAGGAAAAAACAGGAGAAACTATAGGGTGCCGTGGTGACTGTAGTTAGAGAAAATAATTCATCAAACCTGATTAAAAAACCAGGGCGGGCCGTGGACCGGACACACCGTTGGAGAAAGTAATTTATCAGGTAAGCATAAATTCTGCTTTCTCCAACATTGGTGTGTCCGGTCCACGGCGTCATCCTTACTTGTGGGAACCAATACCAAAGCTTTAGGACACGGATGAAGGGAGGGAGCAAATCAGGTTACCTAAACAGAAGGCACCACGGCTTGCAAAACCTTTCTCCCAAAAATAGCCTCCGAAGAAGCAAAAGTATCAAATTTGTAAAATTTGGCAAAAGTGTGCAGTGAAGACCAAGTCGCTGCCTTACATATCTGATCAACAGAAGCCTCGTTCTTGAAGGCCCATGTGGAAGCCACAGCCCTAGTGGAGTGAGCTGTGATTCTTTCAGGAGGCTGCCGTCCGGCAGTCTCGTAAGCCAATCGGATGATGCTTTTAAGCCAAAAGGAAAGAGGTAGAAGTCGCTTTTTGACCTCTCCTTTTACCACAATAGACGACAAACAGAGAAGAAGTTTGTCTGAACTCTTTTGTAGCTTCTAAATAGAATTTTAGAGCACGGACTACGTCTAAATTGTGTAACAAACGTTCCTTCTTTGAAACTGGATTCGGACACAGAGAAGGTACAACTATCTCCTGGTTAATATTTTTGTTAGAAACAACCTTTGGAAGAAAACCAGGCTTAGTACGCAAAACAACCTTATCTGCATGGAACACCAGATAGGGCGGAGAACACAGCAGAGCAGATAACTCAGAAACTCTTCTAGCAGAAGAAATAGCAACCAAAAACAAAACTTTCCAAGATAACAACTTAATATCTATGGAATGTAGAGGTTCAAACGGAACCCCTTAAAGAACTGAAAGAACTAGATTTAAACTCCAGGGAGGAGTCAAAGGTCTGTAAACAGGCTTGATCCTAACCAGAGCCTGAACAAATGCTTGAACATCTGGCACAGCTGCCAGTCGTTTGTGTAATAAGACAGATAAAGCAGAAATCTGTCCCTTTAGAGAACTTGCTGATAATCCTTTATCCAAACCTTCTTGAAGAAAGGAAAGGATCTTAGGGATTTTGATCTTATTCCATAAGAATCCCTTGGATTCACACCAGCAGATATATCTTTTCCATATTTTATGGTAAATTTTTCTAGTTACCGGTTTTCTGGCTTGAACTAGAGTATCTATCACAGAATCTGAAAACCCACGCTTTGATAGAATCAAGCGTTCAATTTCCAAGCCGTCAGCTGGAGGGAGACCAGATTTGGATGTTCGAATGGACCCTGTACAAGAAGATCCTGTCTCAAAGGTAGCTTCCATGGTGGAACCGATGACATATTCACCAAGTCTGCATACCAAGTCCTGCGTGGCCACGCAGGAGCTATCAAGATCACAGAGGCCCTCTCCTGCTTGATCCTGGCTACCAGCCTGGGAATGAGAGGAAACGGTGGAAACACATAAGCTAGGTTGAAGGTCCAAGGCGCTACTAGTGCATCCACTAGAGTCGCCTTGGGATCCCTGGATCTGGACCCGTAGCAAGGAACCTTGAAGTTCTGACGAGACGCCATCAGATCCATATCTGGAATGCCCCATAATTGAGTCAACTGGGCAAAGATCTCCGGGTGGAGTTCCCACTCCCCCGGATGGAATGTCTGACGACTCAGATAATCCGCCTCCCAGTTTTCCACACCTGGGATGTGGATCGCAGATAGGTGGCAGGAGTGATCCCCCGCCCATTTTATTATTTTGGTCACTTCTTTCATCGCCAGGGAACTCCTTGTTCCCCCCTGATGATTGATATAAGCAACAGTCGTCATGTTGTCTGATTGGTATCTTATGAATCTGGCCTTTGCTAGTTGAGGCCAAGCCCTGAGAGCATTGAATATCGCTCTCAGTTCCAGAATGTTTATCGGGAGAAGAGACTCTTCCCGAGACCATAGTCCCTGAGCTTTCAGGGATTCCCAGACCGCGCCCCAGCCCACTAGACTGGCGTCGGTCGTGACGATGACCCACTCTGGTCTGCGGAAGCTCATTCCCTGGGACAGGTGGTCCAGGGTTAGCCACCAACGGAGTGAGTCTCTGGTCTTCTGATCTACTTGAAATCACTGGAGACAAGTCTGTATAGTCCCCATTCCACTGTTTCAGCATGCACAGTTGTAATGGTCTTAGATGAATTCGCGCAAAAGGAACTATGTCCATTGCTGCAACCATCAACCCTACTACTTCCATGCACTGAGCTACGGAAAGACGAGGAATAGAATGAAGAACTTGACAAGCGTTTAGAAGTTTTGACTTTCTGACTTCTGTCAGGAAAATCCTTATTTCTAAAGAATCTATTATTGTTCCCAGGAAGGGAACTCTTGTCGACGGAGACAGGGAACTTTTTTCTATATTCAACTTCCATCCGTGAGATCTGAGAAAGGCCAGAACAATGTCTGTGTGAGCCTTTGCCTTTGAAAGAGACGACGCTTGTATTAGAATGTCGTCCAAGTACGGTACTACTGCAATGCCCCTTGGTCTTAGAACTGCTAGAAGGGATCCGAGTACCTTTGTGAAAATCCTTGGAGCAGTGGCTAACCTGAATGGGAGGGCCACAAACTGGTAATGTTTGTCCAGAAAGGCGAACCTTAGGAACTGATGATGTTCTTTGTGGATAGGAATATGTAGATACGCATCCTTTAGATCCACGGTAGTCATAAATTGACCTTCCTGGATTGTGGGTAGAATCGTTCGAATGGTTTCCATTTTGAACGATGGTACTCTGAGAAATTTGTTTAGAATCTTTAAATCCAGAATTGGTCTGAAAGTTCCCTCTTTTTTGGGAACTACAAACAGATTTGAGTAAAATCCCACTCCTTGTTCCGCCATTGGAACTGGGTGTATCATTCCCATCTTTAACAGGTCTACTACACAATGTAAGAATGCCTGTCTCTTTATTTGGTTTGAGGATAAGTGAGACATGTGGAACCTTCCCCTTGGGGGTAGTTCCTTTAATTCCAGAAGATAACCCTGAGAAACTATTTCTAGTGTCCAGGGATCCTGAACATCTCTTGCCCAAGCCTGAGCAAAGAGAGAGAGAGTCTGCCCCCTACTAGATCCGGTCCCGGATCGGGGGCTATTCCTTCATGCTGTTTTGTTAGCAGCAACAGGCTTCTTGGCCTGCTTACCCTTGTTCCAGCCTTGCATTGGCTTCCAGGCTGGTTTGGTTTGAGAAGCATTACCCTCTTGTTTAGAGGATGCAGAGTTAGAGGCCGGTCCGTTCCTGAAATTGCGAAAGGAACGAAAATTAGACTTATTCTTGGCTTTGAAAGGCCTATCTTGTGGGAGGGCGTGGCCCTTTCCCCCAGTGATGTCTGAAATAATCTCTTTCAATTCTGGCCCAAAGAGAGTCTTACCCTTGAAGGGGATATTAAGCAATTTTGTCTTGGAAGATACATCCGCTGACCAAGACTTTAGCCAAAGTGCTCCACAATTGCAAACCCTGAATTTTTCGCCGCTAATCTAGCTAGTTGCAAAGCGGCATCTAAAATAAAAAAATTAGCCAACTTGAGTGCGTGAACTCTGTCCATAACCTCCTCATACGGAGTTTCTCTACTGAGCAACTTTTCTAGTTCCTCGAACCAGAACCACGCTGCTGTAGTGACAGGAACAATGCACGAAATGGGTTGCAGGAGGTAACCTTGCTGTACAAAAATCTTTTTAAGCAAACCCTCCAATTTTTTATCCATAGGATCTTTGAAAGCACAATAATCCTCGATAGGAATAGTAGTGCGCTTGTTTAAAGTAGAAACTGCCCCCTCGACCTTAGGGACTGTCTGCCATAAGTCCTTTCTTGGGTCGACCATAGGAAATAATTTCTTAAATATAGGAGGGGGGACAAAAGGTATGCCGGGCTTCTCCCACTCCTTATTCACTATATCCGCCACCCGCTTGGGTATAGGAAAAGCGTCAGGGTGCACCGGAACCTCTAGGAACTTGTCCATCTTGCATAATTTTTCTGGAATGACCAGGTTGTCACAATCATCCAGAGTAGATAACACCTCCTTAAGCAGTGCGCAGAGATGCTCTAATTTAAATTTAAATGTCACAACATCAGGTTCTGCCTGTTGAGAAATTTTACCTGAATCTGAAATTTCCCCATCCGACAAAACCTCCCTCATGACCCCTTCAGATTGGTGTGAGGGTATGACAGAGCAATTATCATCAGCGCCCTCCTGCTCTACAGTGTTTAAAACAGAGCAATCACGCTTTCTCTGATATGCAGGCATTTTGGATAAAATATTTGCTATGGAGTTATCCATTACTGCCGTTAATTGTTGCATAGTAATAAGCATTGGCGCGCTAGAAGTACTAGGGGCCTCCTGCGTGGGCAAAACTGGTGTAGACACAGAAGGAGATGATGTAGAACTATGTCTACTCTCTTCATCTGATGAATCATCTTGGGCAACTTTACTATCTGTGGCAATACTGTGCTTACTTTGTTTGGACGCTATGGCACAATTATCACACAATTTTGAAGGGGGACACACATTGATCTTCAAACATATAGAACATAGCTTATCTGAAGGTGCAGACATGTTAAACAGGCTTAACCTTGTCAAGAAACTACAAAAAAACGTTTTAAACAAAACCGTTACTGTCTCTTTAAATTTTAAACAATGCACACTTTATTACTGAATATGTGAAAAAGTATGAAGGAATTGTTCAAATTTTCACCACAGTGTCTTAAAGCATTCAAAGTATTGCACACCAATTTTCAGAGCTTTAACCCTTAAAATAAAGAAACCGAAGCCGGTTACAGTTTTAAGCCTTTGCTGCGACTTTACCAAACCCAGGGGGGAATACGATACCAAATGAAGCCTTCTAGGAACTTTTCCAACTACTTTCAGATCCTCACACATGCATCTGCATGTCTTGCTCTCAAAAGTAACTGCGCAGTAATGGCGCGAAAATGAGGCTCAGCCTATTACTGGGAAGGCCCTTCCTGACTGGAAAGGTGTCTAACACAGTGCCTGACGTTAAAAAACGTTCCCCAAGCTTATAAGTGTGAATTAAAAGCATAAACATGTATAAAATGCCCAAATAAAGCAATCTATTTTGCCCATAAAAGTGTCTACCAGTTTTATAGCCCATATTAAGCCCTTTATTCTGTTTGAGACTAAGAAAATGGCTTACCGGTCCCCATGAGGGGAAATGACAGCCTTCCAGCATTACACAGTCTTGTTAGAAATATGGCTAGTCATACCTTAAGCAGAAAAGTCTGCTAACTGTTTCCCCCAACTGAAGTTACTTCATCTCAACAGTCCTATGTGGAAACAGCAAACGATTTTAGTTACTGTCTGATAAAATCATCTTCCTCTCACAAACAGAACTCTTCATCTTTTTCTGTTTCAGAGTAAATAGTACATACCAGCACTATTTTAAAATAAACTCTTGATAGTAGAATAAAAAACTACAACTAAACACCACATACTCTTAACCATCTCCGTGGAGATGTTGCCTGTGCAACAGCAAAGAGAATGACTGGGGTGGGCGGAGCCTAGGAGGGACTATATGGACAGCTTTGCTGGGACTCTTTGCCATTTCCTGTTGGGGAAGAGATATTCCCACAAGTAAGGATGACGCCGTGGACCGGACACACCAATGTTGGAGAAAAAAAATAATGGGAGTAGAAACCCTTCCCTTGTTCTGACAGAGGAACAGGGATAATCACTCTAGATCTTGAATACATTGAAGGAATGCCTCCTTTGAGGAGGCCATGATTGAAAACCTTTTCTGTACCCTTGAGAGATAATCTCCATTACCCAGGGGTCCTGAACAAACCGAGACCAGGCTTTCTGTAAAAAGGCTTAACCTGCCCCCTACCAGTCTGGATTGCGGAGCCGCACCTTAATGCAGAATTTTGCAATGGATGGAGATTACTAAATCTGCTTGGATTTTTTCTATACTGGATTTGGCTAGCGGTTAGACTTTGTAGAATCTGATATCGGAGAAGAAGAACATTTTTGGTTTCTGGACTGACAAATGGAGTGAATACAATTATTGGATTTACCCTTAGATTTAGATTTTATATCCTGGGTTAAAAAAGCTCCCTTGCCACCTATAACAGTGGAAATAATAGAAGCCAAACTAGGGCTGCACGATTAATCGCATCATGTGATAAATCGTGATTTCGAATCGCAATATTTTAGTTCCAAAATCGCGATTTTTATTTTTTCCTGTATCGCTGTCAGGGTTTTACCATTCTGTACCTTTAACTTCTAATTACCATACTGCTATTTAAGGCTCCACCTAGTGTTGAACGTTGCTTGGTAATTTGTTCAGTCACTCACTGTTCCTGAACGCTACACACCCAGCTGTTCCCTCCTGTCTAAGTTGGGATTTCCTTCTACTGATACTAATTTCCAGTTTCTCAAGACTTGCGGAATTGCAGCACCTCACCTCTGTTCCTGTCTCTCACGCTGCTGCTTGCTTCCTGTACACTCGCATGCTGGTCCGTTGGCGTGTGACGTCACGCCCGACTTGTCTCTGGGTGAAACCGCAGCTGCCACACACACTCACCGAATCTCAGCACACGCTGTCTGCATTGCCTCTTCGGTAATACCGCTCTGCTCCACGCTGAGGATACTAATTGGGAAGTCGGTTTGTATATTCTACCATCAGGATTTACCGGTCTGTATTACCAATGTACAAATAAGGATATCTTGCTTCTCATGTCATTTGTTTCTGCTTTGCCTCAAGTAATCAAGTTTACCTGCCATACCAAGCTATTAACCAGCTTATTTCATGTACTAACTTTGAAATCAATTCTTCCGTTTGTGATTCATTTCATTTACTTGCATAGTGACTTCTGCAAATCTAACATTATGCTTCAAGGTACTGCTCCCTCTAGCATTAACCACTGATGTACTTTATGTGCTTAAACTGACTTTAACCCAGCAACTACTTATTACTGCAAATCTTATATCCGGCTGTAAATGACCAATGAACCTACCTTGCACAACTCTAACTAAAGTGTGTGTCTGTGTGTGCAAGCTATGTAAATATTTTATATGTCTGTGATGCGAGTCTGCAACTATTTTGGAAAGTGAATAAGTTTTTCTCTAAACTTTGGAATTGGAGTTATCCTACATTACATACTATATTGTTGTTTAGCTCATTCCATTTCTCTTGTATACCATCTTCACACTGTATCCTACAGTAGTGACCCTCAGATCTATGAGCATAACAGGGTTCCACAAGTTAGATCTTAGTGAACCCGAGGTAAGGTGTGAGACTGAGTGGTCCTGCAAAGAACAAGGGTACTAGTTCATACTTAAACATAACAATCGCCCAGGCCTAATCCAAACCAGTGGCAAACAAGATCTTTCCTTTAAAGGATAAAAGTCTGAACTTTGAAACCATGCCTGCAGACCAAGATTTCAACCATAGGGCCCTTCTAATAAGAACCCGCCAGAGCTGTATTCTTAGCACTAATGCAAAAAAAATTAAAAATTACTGCATCACAAATAAAGGAGTTAGCCAACCTTAAAGGGACAGTAAACCCAAATGTTTTCTCATTATTTATATAGAGAATACAATTTTTAAAAATGTTCAATTTACTTCTATTATCAAATTTGTTTAGTTCTCATGTTATTCTTTGTTAAAGGGATACCCCAGGTAGGTAGCTTGGCACATGCCTGAAGCACTACATGACAGGAAATAGTGCTTCAAACTAGTGCTCCTGCTAATGTATAACATTGTTGCAAAACTGCTGCCATATAGTTTTGTGGACACGTGCACACTCATGAGCTTACATCCCAGCTTTTTAACAAAGGATAACAAGAAAACAAAGAACATTTGATAACAGAAGTAAATCGGAAAGTTGTTTAAAATTGTATGCTCTATCTAAATCATGAAAGGAAAAAAATTGGGTATTATGTCCCTTTAAGAACCGAATATGTTCTCGAATATACTTACAGAAAGATTCATCAGACACCATCTCAAACAAGGAATCACACCAGAGAGAAGCTGCTCCAACAAAGCTGGGTTGAAATAACAGACCCCCTTAAATGAAAGCCTTTCTGAGTTCGGAAACTGAAAAACTATCTATAGGATCTCTGAAATAAGTGATATATTCCAGAGGAATCATGGTTCTTTTAGCCAAAGTAGAGCTTGTTCCAGTCAATTTTGAAATGGTTTCCCAAAATTCCAAATTAGTAGCTGGAACCAGAAACAACTTTTTTTAATTTAGTAGAATGAATAAAGGGAGTACAAGGCTTGTCCCATTTATTGAAAATTATTTCTGACCATTACTGGGACTAGAAAAACAAACTTAAGATTTTGGTTTGAAAATAAGATCCATTTGTTTTACAGCCTTATCCTCAACAGGTTTAGGATCCTGGACACCTAAAGTCTGTAAAACGTCCTTAAGAAAGGAACATAGATGCTCAACCTTAAAATTAAATGACGCCTCTTCAGATTCATGATCTGAATTTAATGACAAGTCTTCAGAAGACAACTGACCATTAGAGGGAGGAGAGACGTTAAATTTTAACACCTGAACTGGCTTGACAGTAGCAGAAACTGAAGATGCATCATCTCTAGCAGAAGAACTAGAGAAAATGTGTTTATACTTATGCTTACTTGAAGGTGGCATAGCAGCCAGAACCTCAGATATAGTGGACTTTAAGTAATACTTAAACCCTGGGGTAAAATTACTAGTTCCATCCAGAGTAGTATTCACTGATTGGGGGCAAACTGAATTTACAGCAGTAGCAGTAGATATTTGAGACTAGAGGAAAGACAGTAACCAATTTGCAAAGCATACATTTGTTTGTTGGAAAAACAAGATCTGTAGATCTACTCTCCAAGGGATGTAGCCCAGAAGGGACAGATCCAGTTTGCTCCAAGTCCTTAAGAAAGGAACATAGATGCTCAACCTTAAAATTAAATGAGGCCTCTTCAGATTCATGATCTGAATTTAATGACAAGTCTTCAGAAGACAACTCACCATTAGAGGGAGGAGAGACGTTAAATTTTAACACCTGAACTGGCTTGACAGTAGCAGAAACTGAAGATGCATCATCTCTAGCAGAAGAACTAGAGAAAATGTGTTTATACTTATGCTTACTTGAAGGTGGCATAGCAGCCAGAACCTCAGATATAGTGGACTTTAAGTAATACTTAAACCCTTGGGTAAAATTACTAGTTCCATCCAGAGTAGTATTCACTGATTGGGGGCAAACTGAATTTACAGCAGTAGCAGTAGATATTTGAGACTAGAGGAAAGACAGTAACCAATTTGCAAAGCATACATTTGTTTGTTGGAAAAACAAGATCTGTAGATCTACTCTCCAAAGGATGTAGCCCAGAAGGGACAGATCCAGTTTGCTCCAAGTCCTTAAGAAAGGAACATAGATGCTCAACCTTAAAATTAAATGAGGCCTCTTCAGATTCATGATCTGAATTTAAGGACAAGTCTTCAGAAGACGACTCACCATTAGAGGGAGGAGAGACGTTAAATTTTAACACCTGAACTGGCTTGACAGTAGCAGAAACTGAAGATGCATCATCTCTAGCAGAAGAACTAGAGAAAATGGGTTTATACTTATGCTTACTTGAAGGTGGCATAGCAGCCAGAACCTCAGATATAGTGGACTTTAAGAAATACTTAAACCCTGGGGTAAAATTACTAGTTCCATCCAGAGTAGTATTCACTGATTGAGGGCAAACTGAATTTACAGCAGTAGCAGTAGATATTTGAGACTAGAGGAAAGACAGTAACCAATTTGCAAAGCATACATTTGTTTGTTGGAAAAACAAGATCTGTAGATCTACTCTCCAAGGGGTTTAGCCCAGAAGGGACAGATCCAGTTTGCTCCAAGTCCAAAAAAACTGTAAATTTGCACAGCACAGAATAACCTAGCAAATATAATACAATAGCACAGTACAGTAATTCACACTTATCTATAGGGTGGAATGAGAAGAAGTGAAAGCTAAGCAATCCACTGATATGAATACCTTGTGACTGCAACTCCCACAAGAGGTTTACATTGCACAGCCAGTACTCTCCTATGCCTCTCTTTTCCAATTTTTACCTTATGAGGGGAATGATCAGAGATTCCTTAACTTGATTAAAATTCTAAGACCCTACATCTTCATATGCTCCTAGAGAGAAAGAAAGAAAAACTGTGAGGTACAGGGAAGTAGGAGGGATATTAAAGCTCTTTGTGTAGGGTGTCTTTGACTCCTCCTGGTGGCCAGGTGATGAATCCGGACAGTAAGGAATCGTGGACCACATTAAGAAAGATAACACTTGTTATCTAGCTTTTCACCTTACATAAGAATAAAAACACAGATTTTCCTTCAATACTATATTTGTAAATCAGGCATCATTGATACTGTACTCCAACATTTTCTGATATCCATATAAAAAAGAGCAACATCAGAACTTCAATTTTTTAATAAATAAAAAAAATAAAAAAAACAATATTGCAGCTAATAAAGCTGTATCAGTTTTGTACTTCCTACTATACTTTCACTGGCTGATAAACACTTCCTGCTAAAGATCATTGGTTGAGAGGTACCTTCCTGCTTATTGAGCATCAGTAGGAAGAACTTATAAGCCAAACTGATTTGGTAGAAGTACACAACTGATACTGCATTATTTTTTCAATTTTAAATTAAAACGGCTTTTAATTCAATTTTTTTTATCAAAACAGTGTTAAAGGGACAGTCTAGTCAAAAATAAACATTCATGATTCAGATTGGGCATGTAATTTTAAACAACTTTCCAATTTACTTTGATCATCAGTTTTGCTTTGTTCTCTTGGTATTCTTAGAGGAAAGCTAAACCTAGGAAAGCCGCCTCCTATCTGAATGCATTTTGACAGTTTTTCATAACTAGAGGGCGTTAGTTCATGTGTGCCATATAGATAACATTGTGCTCACATCCGTAGAGTTACATAGGAGTCAGCACTGAGTGGCTAAAATGAAAGTCTGTCAAAAGAACTGAAACAAGGGGGCAATCTGCAGAGTCTAAGATACAAGGTAATTTTACAGAGGTAAAAAGTTTATTAATATAACCTTGTTGGTTATGCAAAACTGGGGAATGGGTAATAAAATGGATTATCCATCTTTTTTTTTTTTTTTTCAATAATTTTTATTAATAAGGTCGCACCATACATCAATAGTACTATCTTCATAGATCAGTTAAGTGAGCATAGCAAAAAATACATTGCAACAAATGTACCCATTTCCCTCCTGGGCATACAATAAAAAAAAACGAGAGCAACACAAGGCAACAAAAAGACATCTCACTCAACGGAACTGTTCTACGGGCTTCCACAGCATCGACAATTCAATTTGATACATTACACATTCACGTAGTGGGAGCCGTAAGAGTATGGGATATTCTCGACCTTAAGTTTCTATACAGGTTTGGTTTAACCACTATGAACACTTGTACGTTTCTTTAATTGAGAAGGAGAAGATAAGTAAAGAAAAAAAAGAGAAAGAAAAAGAAAGAGAAAAGGGAAAGGAAAGAAGAGGGAAGAGAGAGAGAGGAGATAGAAAGGAAAAGAAAAAAAGGAGGGGGGGGTGATATTAAATGAAAAGCCGAAGGGTATGACGAGCCCGGAAATCTAGATGTCTAATCCCATATTATGCAGAGGCGTAAGTAACTGTCTCTGGACATAATTATTTTTATAAAGTTTAATAAAGTCCAGCCACTTTATAGCCAACCTATTATGTTGTCTCTCTGTGTTATTTATAGTATCAAACTGCTCAATTGTAAATTGCGATTGAAGTAAAAATGTTAAGTTATTAATAGTGGGGGCCTTTTTCTTCTTCCAGTTTTGGAGGATAAGATACCTCCCCCCTAAGATTGTTGTGTTAATGAACTCCCTGTTGTATAATTTGTCTCGGAAATCCACTAAGAAAATTATATGTTGAAGCTCTAATACAAGATGTGTAGCTAACACCTTACCTAACCAATATTGTATATGTTTCCAAAATTGTTGAATTTTCGGACAGCTCCAGAACATGAGGATCAGGTCGGCTTCAATTGAAGAACATCTCGGACAAAGGTTTTGTACTAAGGGGAACTATTTGTTTAATCTACACGGTGTAATGTAAATTCTATTTAGGATTTTAACATGGATTTCACGCCAATTTGCTGATAATGTGGCTTCTTCTAAAGCCAATATGCTACCTTTTACTTTCTCTTCATCTAGAATTGGAATATCTGGACGCCATTTTGCACAGATTCCCATAATATTGGATTCGCCAGCTTTAGATAACAGCAATTTATACCAATAACTAATAGAACGTTTACCTATTTTAAATAAGGATAAACCCATTTTAATACCCGAGTGTGTCCAATCAGCATTACTGACTCTGGTTATTTCAGCATACCAATGTCTTACTTGTAAGTATGCATAAAAGAGTTCTGAAGTTGAAAAAGCACATATTAGCAGATTCCATATCTTTCAGTTGGGTTACAAAAATTAGCCCAGCGATTGCCCAATTCCTAAAAATTTGATTATGCATACCAGGGCTAAACCGGGGATTCCCTACAATAGGCAAAAGAACAGAAATAAATGGATCACAATTTAGATAGTCCCGTATTTCTTGCCAGGCAAGTATAATATGGAATATAGTAATTTTTTTCTTAATTTTCTTTGGAATATATCTTTTAGGACAGTGTAGTAAGGCACTTCAAAGAAAAGGGAGATATTAAATTTTGTTCAGCTTCTAAAAAAGCCACATAACTCCCGCCAGTGAGCCAGTCCATGGCTACTTTCGCTAGACAAATACTGTTATAAATAGAAAAATTAGGAAGCGCTAGCCCACCAAATTGTCTTAATTGTGAAAGTTTATGTAAGGCAATTCGTTTCCTTCCTGTCCCCCATAAAAAAGATCTGACACACTTATCCAAAAGCTTTATATTTGTTTTAGTTAAAAGAATAGGGATGTTTTGCATAAAGTACATGAGCTTAGGTAGCACATCCATCTTGATTATATTGACTCTTGTCGTCAATGAAAGAGGGAGGTTATCCCATTTCATCAAATCGAAATTAATTTTTTTCAAAGAGAGGGGGATAATTTAAGGAATACCATTCCCTAGAATTGATACTAATTTTAATTCCAAGATAGGTAATAAATTGTTCTGCTATTTTAAAAGGGGGAGTATAATGTTTCTGGCAAGATTCTCTTATCTAAAGTAATTCTGATTTTGTGACATTGAGTATCCAGAAAATGACCCAAACTGCACTATTACCTCTAGGATCATAGGTATT
The DNA here is from genome assembly GCF_027579735.1 of Bombina bombina. Taxonomy (NCBI): domain Eukaryota; kingdom Metazoa; phylum Chordata; class Amphibia; order Anura; family Bombinatoridae; genus Bombina; species Bombina bombina. Next base: position 332,019,110 of record NC_069504.1, on the reverse strand, counting down.
TCCATCTGAGTATTATTAAGAAAAAGTAGCAGGTCATCTGCATAAAGTAAGATTTTGATTGATTTAGGGCCCATCTTAATTCCCTTCAATTTTTCACTGAGTATAATAGCAAGAGGTTCAATTGCTAAATTAAAAAGTAAGGGTGAAATGGGCATCCCTGCTTCGTTCCTGTATTGATCGGAAATGGACTAGTAGTTGAACCATTTATCATTAGAAGGGAAGATGCATTTAAATATATTGCTCGAATACACCAAATAAATTGTTAATTAAACCCGAAAGTCCTCATAGTCTGAAACAGATGGTCCCAATTAATTGAATCGAACGCTTTTTGGGCGTCGATAGATAGAATAGCAGAATCTTGACTTGACTTATTTTTAGATGTTGCAAAAAAGTCTAATAACAGGAATAATTTAAGTAAATTTGCCGAGATGTTCCTTTGCGGCATAAAGCCGACCTGATCCGCATGAATCAGCATTCCCATAATTAATTTCAGTCTATATGCTAGGATGGATGTGTATATTTTATAGTCCGAATTCAGTAGAGATATTGGATGATAGGAGTACATTACTTCAGGATCCTTACCCTTTTTAAGAATCAGAGTTATTTTGGAGACAGCAAAATTAGGTGAAGGGATTCTGCTTTTACATAAGTAATCATTAAATAGATTCATTAGGGGGAGATTGACCTAATTTTTGTGGATTTTATATAATTCTGCCGGTAAAAAGGTCTGGGCCGGCAACTTTATCAATTTTAAGATTGTCTATTGCTTGGGCTACTTCTAGTTCCGTAATAGGTGCATTCAACATTTCCAGATCTTCCACAGTAAGTTTAGGGAGTGTTAATTTTTCCCAGAAATTCTTTTTTTTTTTTTTTTTATATATATATAATAATTTTTTATTGAGGTTTTGCGATAAAGAACAACATATAATGGTAGCCTTATAACAGTAAGGACAGGTATAACATTATGCGATAAACATTGACATATGTGAGAGAGAAAAAATAAGAAAAGTCAAAAAATGAAAGACCCAACAATGTATGACAACAGGTAGGCTTCTCAAACCTCTATTTTCTGTATATAATAGCTTAGTTGGCTGGCTAGTTGGATAGCCACTTATGGGCCATTTAGACACATGAAACTGAAAAAAAAAACAAATGGTAGCCAGATTGGCAGTCGCTTTTGGGCTTTGAAATGGCCAATAACAAACAGTAGGTGAGCATTACTTAAGATATCCAGAAATTCTTTTTATTTTGTTCGTTTAATACAGGGGCTGCATATAAATTTTTAAAGAATTTATGAAATTCTGCTTTAATAGTTTCCAAGTCTGTTATTTTTTGCCCATCTACATTAATAGATTTTATGTGATTAAAAGATTTTGGTACCTTTAGGCAATTAGCTAGAAGTTTCCCTATCTTATTTCCATATCTATAAAATCTAGTTTTATGTGTTAATTCTTGAAGAGCAGCTTTCTGTAGATAAAAAATGTCCCATTCCTTTTTAGCCTTCACATACTTTTGACAGTTTTCCTGATTCGGTGTAGTTATATATACATTATATTTATTTTTTAAGTGATTTGACAATTCAGTCTCTTTTAGGAGCAGTTTTCTCTTGAATCTAACTGTAAATTTTTTAATTTCTCCTCTAATTACCGCTTTAGCGGTTTCCCAATATATCTCTGATTTAGAATTATATTCTCTATTTTGATGGGCAAATTCATTCCATATGGCCACCAATCGCTTGTATGAATGAATGTATAGCTCTTTACTGGATCATAATTAGAGGTTTCCCAAGCAATATCCAAAAAGATAGGTGCATGGTCCGAGATGGTAAAGTCACCAATCCGGGCCTTAACATCAAGTCCAGTGATTTTATCTGATACTAAGAAAAAAATCAATCCGTGAAAATGACCTATACTGTTTGGATTCGCATGAGAAAGCTCTAATATTAGGGTAGATAAGGCGCCATATGTCCTTAATTTTAAGTACGCTTCCGAAGGATTTAAGAATTCTGGAGGACTTTTTAAATAGCTTAATACCTTTATGGTTCGCCGTCTGTAGTCTATCAATATTGGAGAATACCATGTTAAAATCACCGGCAACTATCAGATTGCAGTTTACAAATTCACATAATTTTAACTTTAAATGAGACCAAATTTTTTTGTCTGCACTATTAGGTCCGTATACATTACATATAATCAACATACGTGTTCCTATTTTAAATTTTTAGAATGATGTACCATTCCCCAGTATCTACCTCTTGACTAATTACAGTATTTGATAATCTAAGCCTTTTCTTAACAATATTGCAACTCCCCTTTTCCGGGAGGAGCAAGGTGTAAAAATAACTTCATCTACCCAACTACATTTTAACTTCCTATGTTCAGTTTCTGTCAAGTGGGTTTCTTGCAGCAGAGCGATATCTACCTTTCTTTTATTCAGTTCTGCAATAATTCTTTTCCTTTTTATCAGGCTCGTGACCCCTCCCACATTCCATGAACTAATTTTTAATAGCGTCATTGCTTTGTATTTAAAGCTTTAGGCAAAAAAAGAAAAAGGAAGAGAAAAGAAAAAGAAGAGGAAAGTCCAGAGGAGGGACCTTCCTCTGACCCCCTATCCTTATAATATCATATAAAGTATCATATACTTTATCATCAGACATCTGGAAGAAACTTTCTGTATTGTATATTAGTATATATATATATATATATATATATATATATATATATATATATATATATATATATATATATATTTTATACCTTAACAACCATTTCCACATAAAAAAAAAAACACATTTCATAAACAACCCTGACCACTGCCACCTAAACCTAGCCTGCATAAACAGAGCCAGTTTACTCTTCATCCTACTAGCTATCTTTATAGTTGTCTATATACGCCTTAGCTTCCTGACATGTTTCTAATGTGATGATTTCATTGAAGATCTTGATTTTAGCTGGGTAGATTATTAAGCGGGCAGGTATGCCCATATTAATCATCCTAATACAGAATGGAGCTATGGTTTTCCGCTTTGTGGCGGTCTGTGAAGAAAAATCTTGAAAGAGCAATATTTTATTGCTATCGATTTCTAAATTTTTACATTTCCTATACGCCCTTAAAGGATTACTTTCTGTTGTTCTTTTTCATTCAATAAAATATTATATTTTAATTAAACAACATTATTTCATACTAACTGACCTGCATTATTGCCAAAACGAAGCTTCATAACGGTATAAAATGTACAAAATATATTTGCCGATGACGTCACCTAATCACTCCCACTATTTTCGGCACTGCGTGTCTAACATAATTAAACCAATGAAATAACATTTTAACGCATATCATTATCAAATAAATCTTCCCTAATACGCAGGCGATTCAATGGCGATCTAATGCGCATGCGTAATAAGAACTATTGAAGCCGACTTTACCCACAGACCAATTACAAGCGACGCTTGCGCATTAGGTAAAAAAATCAATGTAATCAGTTAGCCAGACTTTCTATACCCCAAACAAACACTATCTGCTCTTACATGTGTCGCCGGTTTATTATAAACTTAAGTTATATAAGTTATAAGTTATATTATAAGATTATATAAGCCTTATCCTACAAGACTGACCTCTGTCAAAGCGCAGATCAATCGAGTGATGTGCGTTCAATAGAGCGGGTCTAGTCTGATACAGGCAGTGTTTGAGCGAGTGACGTTTTCGATGACGTCGCACAAACTTGCGCATGCGCACAAACAAAATTTGCCGACATTTTGAAACCTGGGTTATGTACACGGATTGGCAAGCAGCTAAGTATACGAATGGAGTGGGTTTGGAAAAATTAAAGGATTAGAAAACGGATTACTAAGAAACGGTAAATATAATTAAATGTAATCATATTGAAAAAGTTTTTATTTTGTAGAGTTAATTTATAGTAGCCATACTAAAAAAGAACTTACAGTGACCCTTTAATATATTCACTTTGTCCTGGAAATTCAGGTATTTGATAATAATAGAGCGTTTCTGTATATTATTGTCTACCATATTTCTAATAGGGCCAATCCGGTGTGCTCTTTCTACCACTATATTCTGAGATTGTATATCAATTCCCAAAGATTTTGGAAGAATAACTGCAGCAAAACGTATTAAATCTTTATATATAGGAATTTCTGGTAGGCCTATTACTTTAACACTGTTTCTGCGTGACCTATCATCTAGGTCTTCTACTTTATCTGAGAGTTCGAGTATTTTATTTGTATGTTGTTGTATTATTAACTCATGTTTACTCGAGGTATCCTCAATATCTGAAATTCTCATCTCCATTTCTGTGAGTCTGGATGAAAGACTTTTCATATCTACAGAAAGTGAGGAAAGTTCAGTTTTAATTTGGTCAAATTGGGGTAGAAGTAGTGTAACTACTTGTTTTGATATCTCTTCGATATCGGTTTTACTAATGTTAACACTATTCATTTCAGATCGAAAATCTGCATTGTTCTCAATGCTGTTTCTAGGTTTCCTGTCTTTACTTCTGGCTGACAATGTGTGAATTATGGGTGGAAAGTATTTATCCATATATAATGCACAATGTTATGTCTCTCTTGGGTGAATGGTGATGAGCAAAAAAATATAGGGAAAAAGAGAAAGAGGAAGGAGTGGAGTGTCAATTATGAACTAATGTGGGAAGTGAATTGTGTGTACGCAAAGATGTCTTAATGAGAGTGAGGAAATAAATAACACCTAGTACGGGGATATCTCCCTGGTGAATGTTGTGTAAACAGCGCTCAGCCAAATTAGGACGAGTTTTCAGAGCTTGGAGAAATTAATACAGCTTATGTTTTCCTACTTTAAAGTAGGATTGTCTATCTTTTTAAACAATAACAATTCTGATGTAGACTCTTTTTATATGGATGAGTTGTTTTTGAGCACATTCTCCCTTTAAATACAAAGTTTTTACTTAAATTGTAATGGCTCAGATGGGGGCCAGAGACAGGTAGAATTATCGGTTCTAAATAGCAAACTCCTACCTAGCTACAGACTTTCTGTATAAAACAGAATTTATGCTTACCTAATAAATTACTTTCTCTTACGGTGTATCCAGTCCACGGATTCATCCTTACTTGTGGGATATTCTCAATCCCTACAGGAAGTGGCAAAGAGAGCACACAGCAAAGCTGTCCATATAGCTCCCCTCAGGCTCTGCCCCCCCAGTCATTCGACCGACGGTTAGGAGAAAAGGAGAACCATAGGGTGCAGTGGTGACTGTAGTTATTTTAAAAATTAAATTTGAACCTGACTTAATTGCCAGGGCGGGCCGTGGACTGGATACACCGTAAGAGAAAGTAATTTATCAGGTAAGCATAAATTCTGTTTTCTCTTACTTGGTGTATCCAGTCCACGGATTCATCCTTACTTGTGGGATACCAATACCAAAGCTTTAGGACATGGGTGAAGGGAGGGAACAAGTCAGGTAACCTAAACGGAAGGCACCACTGCTTGCAAAACCTTTCTCCCAAAAATAGCCTCCGAAGAAGCAAAAGTATCAAATTTGCCTCATTCTTGAAAGCCCATGTAGAAGCCACAGCTCTGGTGGAATGAGCTGTAATTCGTTCAGGAGGCTGCTGTCCAGCAGTCTCATAAGCCAATCGGATGATGCTTTTCAGCCAGAAGGAAAGAGAGGTAGCAGTCGCTTTCTGACCTCTCCTCTTAACAGAATATACAACAAACAAGGATGATGTTTGTCTGAAATCTTTAGTTGCTTTTAAATAGAATTTTAAAGCATGAACCACGTCAAGATTGTGTAAAAGTCGTTCCTTCTTAGAAACTGGATTAGGACACAGAGAAGGAACAATGATTTCCTGGTTAATATTCTTATTAGAAACCACCTTTGGAAGGAAACCAGGTTTGGTACGCAAAACAACCTTATCTGCATGGAACACCAGATAGGGTGAATTACACTTCAAAGCAGACAATTCAGACACTCTTCAAGCAGAAGAAATGGCTACTAAAAACAAAACTTTCCAAGATAATAACTTAATATCTATGGAATGCAAAGGTTCAAACGGAACCCCTTGAAGAACTGAAAGAACTAAATTTAGACTCCATGGAGGAGCCACAGGCTTGTAAACAGGCTTGATTCTAACTAGGGCCTGTGCAAACACTTGAACGTCTGGTACAGCTGCCAGACGCTTATGTAACAGGATAGACAGAGCAGATATCTGTCCCTTCAAGGAACTAGCTGACAGACCTTTCTCCAATCCTTCTTGGAGAAAAGACAATATCCTTGGAATCCTAACCTTACTCCACGAGTAACCCCTGGATTCACACCAACAAAGATATTTCCGCCATATCTTATGGTAAATTTTCCTGGTGACAGGCTTTCTGGCCTGGATCAGAGTATCTATAACTGATTCAGAGAACCCACACTTAGCTAGAATTAAGCGTTCAATCTCCAAGCAGTCAGTTGCAGAGAAACTAGATTTGGATGCGTGAAAGGACCTTGAATTAGAAGATCCTGCCTCGAATTACCGAAGCCTTCTCCTGTTTGATTCTGGCTACTAGCCGAGGAGAAGAGGAAACGGTGGAAAGACATAAGCTAGACTGAAGGCGCTATTAAAGCATCTATCAATGCCGCCTTGGGATCCCTGGATCTGGATCCGTAAAGGGGAAGTTTGGTGTTCTGACGGGACGCCATCAGATCCAATTCTGGAATGCCCCATAGCTGGGTCAGCTGAGCAAAAACCTCTGGGTGGAGTTCCCACTCCCCCGGATGGAAAGTCTGACGACTCAGAAAATTCGCCTCCCAGTTGTCTATTGAATTGCAGATAGATGGCAGGAGTGATCCTCCGCCCATTAGATGATCTTGGATACTTCCATCATCGCTAGGGAACTCTTTGTTCCTCCCTGATGATTGATGTACGCTACAGTCGTGATGTTGTCCGACTGAAATCTGATGAATTTGGCCTCCGCTAGTTGAGGCCACGCCTGGAGCGTATTGAATATCGCTCTCAGTTCCAAAATGTTTATCGGGAGAAGAGATTTTTCCCGAGACCATAGACCCTGAGCTTTCAGGGAGTCCCAGACCGCACCCCAGCCTAACAGACTGGCATCGGTCGTGACAATGATCCACTCCGGTCTGCGGAAACTCATTCCCTGAGACAGGTGATCCTGAGACAACCACCAGAGAAGAGAGTCTCTGGTTTTCTGGTCCATTTGTATTTGAGGAGACAAATCTGCATAATCCCCATTCCACTGTTTGAGCATGCACAGTTGCAGTGGTCTGAGATGAATTCGGGCAAAAGGGACTACATCCATTGCCGCAACCATTAAACCAATTACCTCCATGCACTGAGCCACAGAAGGCCGAGGAATGGAATGAAGAACTCGGCAAGTATTCAACAGTTTTGACTTCCTGACCTCTGTCAGAAAGATTTTCATTTCTACCGAGTCTATTAGTGTTCCCAGGAAGGGAACCCTTGTGAGCGGGGAAAGACAACTTTTTTCTACGTTCACCTTCCAACCGTGAGATCTTAGAAAGGCCAGAACAATGTCCGTATGACCCTTGGCTCTGTGAAAAGACGACGCCTATATTAAGATGTCGTCTAGGTAAGGTGCTACTGCAATGCCCCGCGGTCTTAGTACCGCTAGAAGGGACCCTAGCACCTTTGTGAAAATTCTGGGAGCGGTGGCCAAACCGAAAGGAAGGGCCACGAACTGGTAATGTTTGCCCAGAAAGGCGAACCTTAGGAACTGATGGTGATCTTTGTGGATAGGAATATGTAGGTACGCATCCTTTAGATCCACGGTAATCATATATTGACCTTCCTGGATCATCGGCAAGATTGTCCGAATGGTTTCCATCTTGAAAGACGGAACTCTGAGGAATTTGTTTAGAATTTTTAGATCCAGGATTGGCCTGAAAGTTCCTTCCTTTTGGGAACTACGAACAGGTTTGAGTAAAAGCCCAGTCCTTGTTCTGCAATTGGAACTGGGTGTATGACTCCCATTTTTATGTTAAAATAAGTTTTATTTCATTCCACAAGGTGAATGCAGTGTACAATTTTCATAAAACGTTACAATGGTACATATCATCTTAATTACCCATATATAAACATTGTTTATTACATTTCTGAAATAGTTTCCAATTAGGATTTTCCTTTCAAGCTTTAGTTAACAATGCATATTCATACATAAACCTTGGGAATATTTTCATTTAGTATCTAGTAAACAAATAAACATCGGAACTTAAAACAATCAAAACCCAGTGTTGTCAAAATACTTCTAACTGAATTAAATTAACCGCTTCTATTGGGACACCAACTCCCAGAACCCCCGCTGGCCCAGGATCTCTCTATATATGTCAATCCCTCTATTTTATAACTATTTTCTTTATCTTCTTAACTATTTAGTTCTCTACTATTCAAGATCCAATAATACCAGGTTGCCTGAAACTGTTCTTCCGTGCCCTGAATTCTAGAAGCTCCTTCAGACATAATATATATGAACAAGGATCAAGAAGGGAATAAAAGTCTGTTGACTCAATGATGTTTTGCTGGAAAAACTTGTTTTATTACGAGAATCCAAAACAAGTCAAAGTAAGCAAAAGTGAACAAAGTAAAGTACAAACGGGTCACAGTGAGGGACGCCTGACGCGTTTCGCGCATGCGTAGATGCACTTCTTCAGAGGAGAAGTACAGCAGTGCGCCCAGGCACCCCACCAAGTCTTGTGGAGGGTAAGAGATCTTCCGGATAAGCTTACAATGACTGTCTATTATCTCTGCACTTAGACACCCGTGACATCTAGGTTGGAGTGACATCTACACTATCACCCAAATACGGAGCTTAAACACCAGGAACCAACGCTGGGACTTTTGTATTTACTGCATACTGACTGTTGTCCCTGACAAATACGGATTTCATTGGGACTGATTCCTTGGAAACAAGAGGGTGTTATACTTATACTACTCATAACCCCCTCGTGGAATCCTCATACTGAACACTTGCTTTGCCTTTTTGATTATTTCATAATATATATGTCTTGGATCTTATCCTTTACTTCTGTCCAAGTAGGAGTACCTTCCTTCCAGTGCCTGGCAATGCAAATTCTGGTGGCTGTGCATAGTATTCTAATATATCTGTTGATTGCTGGAATAAATTTTGGAAAACCTTGATTCAGTAATGCCTGAAACATGGTTAATGTAAAGTTTTCCTCTAATGTATAATTTAGTAATTCATTCAACTTTTGCCATATATCCTTTATTACCACGCATTCCCACCACATGTGCTTATAGGAGCCTATCTCCCCACATCCCCGATAACAGAATTTGGTGTTTCTTTTGGAGTAGTGGGATGTGTTTATCGGGGTCAGGTACCATCTAAATATCGTCTTAATGGTGTTTTTCCTCAGGTCAGCACTCAACAGTCCCTTACAAGACTTATACAAAATTTGGTACCAATCTTGTCTTGGAAGTACGACTCCTACATCATCTTCCCATTTTAATAATATATTGGGTTTGATTTTAATTTTGCTTCTTTGCATGTCTATATATAATCTGGAGATCATCTGTCTTTCCCTGTCTATTGACCTACACATCCTTTCAAGATTTGTCCCTGGTTGGTGTTTGTGGTGTATGGTGTAATTGTTTAAGGCTGAGGAAATCTGTAGATATACATACCAGTGTAGTTTGTCTGGGTGTATTGTATCCTGTAGGTGATTGAACATAATAATGCTATTATTTGTCATGTAGTCTGCTACCCTGTATAATCCTTTGTTTGACCACTTCCCTACTTGCTTCTGTATCTCTTTTGGAATAACGTACCTAATGGGTATAGACCATGTATTTGTGGGCATAAGTTCTTGGGTTTTTGTGACTGCTCTCCAGAGGGACCACGTGTCCTTAATGGTAGATATTTTGTTCATAATACTATTACCTCCTACCCCAGTGTCCCATAAAATACTGTCTGAGTTGTCTTTGCCTACTAGTCCTGTTTCTATTTTTGTCCAGATCACGCTCTGTGACTGCTTGCTTAAGAGGGTGGCTTGTGCAATCCTTGAGGCTTGGTAGTAGTCTGCTAGATTAGGTAGCCCCACTCCCACAAGCTGTCTGTGTCGGGCTAGTACCTGAGAGGCTATTCTCGCTCCCCTGTCTCCCCTTAAAAAGGACTGAAGGTCTGACTGTAGTCTTTTCAAATCTTGGGGGGGGCACTGTAATTGGTAATGCGCGAAATAAATATAAGATTCTAGGAAATATGTTCATTTTAATAGTTGATAGGCGACCATACCACGAGAAATTGCCTTTCTTCCACTTCTGTAACTCCTGTCTAATTTGTTTGTATAATGGGATGTAGTTTAATTTGTACAGCTTGTCCCCTGAATCCGAGATCTTAGTGCCTAGATAAGATAGAGAGTGTTTGGTCCATGTCATTTCAAAATTAATCTCTATAATTTTTTGTGTATGAGAAGGGATCGAAAGCGGCAAAGCCTCACACTTGTCTAAATTCACTTTGTAGCCTGAGATCTCCGAGAACTCCCCTAAAATCTGATATAGGTGTGTCAAAGAATTAAGCGGTTTGGTCAGCGTCAGTAGGATATCGTCAGCGAATAACGACAATTTATATTCTGATGTTCCTATGTTTACTCCCTTAACTTCCTCGGATCTTCTAATACAGGACGCAAGCGGTTCAATACATAACGCAAATAGGAGCGGGGACAATGGGCAGCCTTGGCGTGTACCATTTAAAATCTGTATGGATCTAGACTGATAGCCTGCTGCGCTTATCGTGGCTGTTGGTGTGGAATAAATTCCCTTAACTGCTTGTATAAATTCTCCTTTAAACCCAAATGCCCCTAGGGTTTCAAACATATATGTCCAATCAATTCTATCGAACGCCTTCTCCGCGTCCAGAGATAGGAGCAGAGAAGGCGTTCGCGTCTCCCTCAAGTGCTCTATCAGATCTATAGTTCTCCGTATGTTGTCTGGGGCTTCCCTTCCCTGGATGAAACCTACCTGATCAGGATGTATAATGTTTGGAAGAATCGTCTTAAGTCTATTGGCTAAAATCTTTGTCAGAATTTTTATGTCTTGGTTGATCAGGGAGATTTGTCTGTAATTTTTGCACAGTGTGGGGTCTTTCCCAGGTTTGGGGATAACTACTATCTTGGCCCTAAGAATGTCTGTTGGGATCTTTTCTCCTTTCATAATGTCATTACAAAACTTCCTAATGTGTGGGACCAGTGCTAACTTAAATAACTTATAATATTCACTGGATAAACCGTCAGGTCCTGCCGCTTTACCTATCTTCAATTCCTTCAGCACATTAACAATCTCTTGGGTTGAGACCTCAGCATTCAATGCTTCTATATCTGTTTCACTGATAACCTTGAGTTTAGCTTGTCTCAAGAAGTTAGTAGTAATAACCCTCTTCTCTATTGAGTGTTGAACTTTCCTACTGTCATAGAGAGTTTCATAATATGATGCAAAAATATCTGCAATTTCCCTCGAATTACTCGTCCCTATCCCCTCTTGATTTTGTATAGATGAGATCGTGTACATTTTTGTTCTCTCTCTCAATTTATTCGCTAAATATCTGTCAGGTTTGTTTGAGTGTATAAAGTAGGTGCTTTTCAGTCTCTGAATTGCTCTAAGCGCTGCATCATTTAAGACCTTTGCTAGAATATGTCGCTTGGTCTGGAGCTGTTTGAGAATGGAGTCTGACTGGGATAGCTTATGTTGAGTTTCAAGTTTATGTATATCTGCCTGTAGCTGTTCTATAGCCTTATTGGAAAGTTTATTGAACTTTGATTTTTCTTGAATAAGAATAAATCTTATAAAAGGTTTATGTGCCGCCCAGGAGGATAGCGGATTGTCTGTAGAATGCTCGTTTAGCCTCCAGTATTCCTCCATAGTTTCAAGTATCCGTTTATATGTATGTTTGTTGCTAAGAATGCTTGGGTCGTATGTCCACGATCTTTGTCTATGTATGTCAATTATGCCTGTTAGGTCTGACTGTACAATAGAGTGGTCAGACCACACACAGGAATGTATATTTGCCTTTCTGATATTTGGTATTAAAGTCTGACTTACTGTTACATGGTCTAATCTGGTATATGTTTTATGAGCATGCGAGAAAAAAGTATGGTCGTTTGTCTGCCCGTATAAGGTCTCCCAGGTGTCAACCAAATTATGTGAGGCTAGGGATTCCCTAACTGACTTAATTATCGTTAGTTGTCTTTGTTGTTTCTTTGTAATTTTTTTGCCCATAGTATGCAAGTGGAGCGACAATGGGATGTTAAAGTCACCTGCTAGAATTGTTCTTGTTTGGGACCACTGAGTGAGGTGATAAGAGACTTTATTAAAAAAACAGAATTTATGCTTACCTGATAAATTACTTTCTCCAACGGTGTGTCCGGTCCACGGTGTCATCCATTACTTGTGGGATATTCTCCTCCCTCACAGGGAAAGGCAAGGAGAGCACACAGCAAGAGCTGTCCATATAGTCCCTCCCAGGCTCCGCCCCCCCAGTCATTCGACCGACGGTTAGGAGAAAAAAAGGAGAAACTATAGTGTGCCATGGTGACTGTAGTGTATAGAGAAAGAAATTCTTCAAACCTGATTAAAAAACCAGGGCGGGCCGTGGACCGGACACACCGTTGGAGAAAGTAATTTACCAGGTAAGCATAAATTCTGTTTTCTCCAACATTGGTGTGTCCGGTCCACGGTGTCATCCATTACTTGTGGGAACCAATACCAAAGCTTTAGGACACGGATGAAGGGAGGGAGCAAATCAGGTTACCTAAACAGAAGGCACCACGGCTTGCAAAACCTTTCTCCCAAAAATAGCCTCCGAAGAAGCAAAAGTATCAAATTTGTAGAATTTGGACAAAGTGTGCAGAGAAGACCAGGTCGCTGCCTTACATATCTGATGAACAGAAGCCTCGTTCTTGAAGGCCCATGTGGAAGCCACAGCCCTAGTAGAGTGAGCTGTGATTCGTTCAGGAGGCTGCCGTCCGGCAGTCTCGTAAGCCAATCGTATGATGCTTTTCAGACAAAAGGAAAGAGAGGTAGCAGTAGCTTTTTTGACCTCTCCTCTTGCCAGAATAAACTACAAACAGAGAAGACGTTTGTCTGAAATCCTTTGTTGCTTCTAAATAGAACTTTAAAGCACGGACTACATCTAAATTGTGTAACAAGCGTTCCTTCTTTGAAACTGGATTCGGACACAAAGAAGGCACAACTATTTCCTGGTTAATATTCTTGTTGGAAACAACCTTTGGAAGGAAACCAGGTTTAGTACGCAAAACAACCTTATCTGAATGGAACACCAGATTACACTGCAGAGCAGATAATGCAGAAACTCGTCTAGCAGAAGAATAGCAACCAAAAACAGAACTTTCCAAGATAACAACTTGATATCTATGGAATGTAAGGGTTCAAACGGAACCCCTTGAAGAACTGAAAGAACCAAATTTAGACTCCAGGGAGGAGTCAAGGGTCTGTAAACAGGCTTGATCCTGACCAAAGCCTGAACAAAAGCTTGAACATCTGGCACAGCTGCCAGTCGTTTGTGTAACAAGACAGATAAAGCAGAAATCTGTCCTTTTAGAGAACTCGCTGATAATCCCTTATCCAAACCTTCTTGGAGAAAGGAAAGGATCCTAGGAATTTTAATCTTACTCCATGAGAATCCCTTGGATTCACACCAACAGATATATCTTTTCCATATTTTATGGTAATCTTTCTAGTCACAGGTTTTCTGGCTTGTACCAGAGTATTTATCACAGAATCCGAAAACCCACGCTTAGACAAAATCAAGCGTTCAATTTCCAAGCAGTCAGCTGGAGAGAAACTAGATTTGGATGTTCAAATGGACCTTGTACTAGAAGATCCTGTCTCAAAGGTAGCTTCCATGGTGGAGCCGATGACATATTCACCAGGTCTGCATACCAAGTCCTGCGTGGCCACGCAGGAGCTATCAAAATCACCGAGGCCCTCTCCTGATTGATCCTGGCTACCAGCCTGGGAATGAGAGGAAACGTTGGGAATACGTAAGCTAGGTTGAAAGTCCAAGGTGCTACTAGTGCATCTACTAGAGTCGCCTTGGGATCCCTGGATCTGGACCCGTAGCAAGGAACCTTGAAGTTCTGACGAGACGCCATCAGATCCATGTCTGGAATGCCCCATAATTGGGTCAACTGGGCAAACACCTCCGGGTGGAGTTCCCACTCCCTCGGATGAAAGGTCTGACGACTCAGATAATCCGCCTCCCAGTTTTCCACTCCTGGGATGTGGATCGCAGACAGGTGGTAGGAGTGATCCTCCGCCCATTTGATGATCTTGGTCACCTCTCTCATCGCCAGGGAACTCCTTGTTCCCCCCTGATGGTTGAAGTAAGCAACAGTCGTCATGTTGTCTGATTGGAATCTTATGAATCTGGCCTTTGCTAGTTGAGGCCAAGCCCGGAGAGCATTGAATATCGCTCTCAGTTCCAGGATGTTTATCGGGAGAAGAGACTATTCCCGAGACCATAGACCCTGAGCTTTCAGGGAATCCCAGACCGCGCCCCAGCCTAATAGACTGGCGTCGGTCGTGACAATGACCCACTCTGGTCTGCGGAAGCTCATTCCCTGGGACAGGTGATCCTGAGTCAGCCACCAACGGAGTGAGTCTCTGGTCTTCTGATCTACTTGAATCACTGGAGACAAGTCTGTATAGTCCCCATTCCACTGTTTCAGCATGCACAGTTGTAATGGTCTTAGATGAATTCGCGCAAAAGGAACTATGTCCATTGCTGCAACCATCAACCCTACTACTTCCATGCACTGAGCTATGGAAGGCCGTAGAACAGAGTGAAGAACTTGACAAGCGTTTAGAAGCTTTGACTCTCTGACATCTGTCAGGAAAATCTTCATTTCTAAAGAATCTATTATTGTTCCCAAGAAAGGGACTCTTGTTGACGGAGATGGGGAACATTTTTCTATGTTCACCTACCACCCGTGAGATCTGAGAAAGGCTAGAACAATGTGTGAGCCTTTGTCTTTGAAAAGAGACGACGCTTGAATTAGGATGTCGTCCAAGTAAGGTGCCACTGCAATGCCCCTGGGTCTTAGAACCGCTAGAAGGGACCCGAGCACCTTTGTGAAGATCCTTGGAGCAGTGGCTAGTCCGAATGGGAGAGCCACAATAGGT
This sequence comes from Bombina bombina, assembly GCF_027579735.1. Taxonomy (NCBI): domain Eukaryota; kingdom Metazoa; phylum Chordata; class Amphibia; order Anura; family Bombinatoridae; genus Bombina; species Bombina bombina. The sequence goes on along the minus strand of NC_069504.1, from coordinate 332,003,946 downwards.
AATGTTTGTCCAGAAAGGCGAACCTTAGGAACTGATGATGATCTTTGTGGATAGGAATATGCAGATACGCATCCTCTAGATCCACGGTAGTCATAAATTGACCCTCCTGGATTGTAGGTAAAATCGTTCGAATAGTTTCCATTTTGAACGATGGCACTCTGAGAAATTTGTTTAGAATTTTTAAATCCAGAATTGGTCTGAAAGCTCCCTCTTTTTTTTTTTTTTTTGGGAACTACAAACAGATTTGAGTAAAACCCCTGACCTTGTTCCACAGTTGGAACTGGGAGTATCACTCCCATCTTTAACAGGTCTTCTACACAATGTAAGAATGCCTGTCTCTTTACTTGGTTTGAAGATAAGTGAGACATGTGGAACCTTCCCCTTGGGGGTAGTTCCTTGAATTCTAGAAGATAACCCTGAGAGACTATTTCTAGTGCCCAGGGATCCTGAACATCTCTTGCCCAAGCCTGAGCAAAGAGAGAGAGTCTGCCCCCTACTAGATCCGGTTCCGGATCGGGGGCTACCTCTTCATGCTGTCTTGGTAGCAGCAGCAGGTTTCTTGGCCTGTTTACCCTTGTTCCAGCCTTGCATTGATTTCCAAGCTGGTTTAGTCTGGGAAGCGTTACCCTCTTGTCTAGAGGCTGCCGAGTTGGAAGCCGGTCCGTTCCTGAAATTGCGAAAGGAACGAAAATTGGACTTATTCATAGCCTTGAAAGGTTTATCTTGTGGGAGGGCATGGCCCTTTCCCCCAGTGATGACTGAAATAATCTCTTTCAATTCTGGCCCAAAAGGGGTCTTACCTTTGAAAGGGGTATTAAGCAATTTTGTCTTGGAAGATACATCCGCCGACCAAGACTTTAGCCAGAGCGCTCTGCGCGCCACAATTGTAAACCCTGAATTTTTTGCCGCTAACCTCGCTAACTGCAAAGCGGCGTCTAAAATAAAGGAATTAGCTAACTTAAGTGCGTAAATTCTGTCCATGACTTCCTCATACGGAGTCTCCCTACTGAGCGACTTTTCCAGTTCCTCGAACCAGAACCACGCCGCTGTAGTGACAGGAATAATGCACGAAATAGGTTGAAGGAGGTAACCTTGCTGTACAAAAATCTTTTTAAGCAAACCCTCCAATTTTTTATCCATAGGATCTTTGAAAGCACAATTGTCCTCAATAGGAATGGTCGTGCGCTTGGCTAGAGTAGAAAACTCCCCCTCGACCTTAGGGACTGTTTGCCATGTGTCCTTCCTGGGGTCGACCATAGGGAACAATTTCTTAAATATAGGAGGAGGGACAAAAGGTATGCCTGGCTTCTCCCACTCCTTATTCACTATGTCCGCCACCCGTTTAGGTATCGGAAAAGCATCAGGGTGCACTGGGACCTCAAGGAACTGTCCATCTTGCACAATTTTTCTGGGTTGACCAGATTGTCACAATCATCCAGAGTAGATAGTACCTCCTTAAGTAATGCGCAGAGATGCTCTAATTTAAATTTAAATGTCACAACATCAGGTTCTGCCTGCTGAGAAATTCTTCCTGTATCAGAAATTTCCCCATCTGACAAACCCTCCCTCACTGCCACTTCAGATTGGTGTGAGGGTATGACAGAAAAATTATCATCAGCGCCCTCCTGCTCTACAGTGTTTAAAACAGAGCAATCGCGCTTTCTCTGAAATGCTGGCATTTTGGATAAAATATTAGCTATGGAGTTATCCATTACTGCCGTCAATTACTGCATAGTAACAAGCATTGGCGCGCTAGAAGTACTAGGGATCGCCTGCGCGGGCATAACTGGTATAGACACAGAAGGAGATGATGTAGAACTATGTCTACTGCCTTCATCTGAGGAATCATCCTGGGCAACTTTACAATTTGTGACAGTTCTGTCCTTACTTTGTTTGGACGCAATGGCACAATTATCACACTATATTTGAATGGGGAACCACATTGGCTACCATACATACAGAACATGATCTATCTGAAGGTACAGACATGTTAAACAGGCTTAAACTGGTTAATAAAGCACAAAAAACGTTTTAAAACAAAACCGTTACTGTCTCTTTAAATGGGCACACTTTATTACTGAATATGTGAAAAACTATGAAGGAATTATCCAATCTTTACCAAATTTTCACCACAGTGTCTTAATACATTCAAAGTATTGCACCCCAATTTTCAAGCTGTTAACCCTTAAAATGTGGAAACCGGAGCCGTTTTTAATTTTAACCCCCTTACAGTCCCAGCCACAGCCTTTGCTGCAACTTCACCAATCCCAGGGGGGTATATGATACCAAATGAAGCCTTCTAGGAACGTTTTTAGTGGATTCCAGACCCTCACACATGCAGCTGCATGTATTGAACTCAAAATTAACTGCACAGTAATGGCGCGAAAATGAGGCTCTGCCTACTACAGAGAAAGGCCCTTCCTGACTGGGAAGGTGTCTAAACAAGTGCCTGGTGCTAAAAACGTTCCCCAATGTTATAAAAGTGTGAAATACAACTTCAAACTGCATATAATACTTAAATAAAGCAATCGATTTAGCCCCTAAAAGTGTCTACCAGTTTATAGCCCATATTAAGCCCTTTATTCTGTTTGAGACTAAGAAAATGGCTTACCGGTCCCCATGAGGGGAAATGACAGCCTTCCAGCATTACACAGTCTTGTTAGAAATATGGCTAGTCATACCTTAAGCAGAAAAGTCTGCTAACTGTTTCCCCCAACTGAAGTTATTTCATCTCAACAGTCCTATGTGGAAACAGCAATAGATTTTAGTTACTGTCTGCTAAAATCATCTTCCTCTCACAAACAGAAATCTTCATCCTTTTCTGTTTCAGAGTAAATAGTACATACCAGCACTATTTTAAAATAACAAACTCTTGATAGAAGAATAAAAAACTACAACTAAACACCACAAACTCCTCACCATCCCCGAGGAGATGCTACTTGTTCAGAGCGGCAAGGAGAATGACTGGGGGGGCGGAGCCTGGGAGGGACTATATGGACAGCTCTTGCTGTGTGCTCTCCTTGCCTTTCCCTGTGGGGGAGGAGAATATCCCACAAGTAATTGATGACACCGTGGACCGGACACACCAATGTTGGAGAAATATGTGTTGTTGTTCATTCGGTGCATAGATATTACAAAGTGTAATCTTCGTATCTTGGACCATACCCCTCACTATGAGAAATCTGCCTTCTTTGTCAGCTACTACCTCCTCTACCTTGAAGTTTAAGGAAGAATGGATGAGGATAGAGACCCCTCTCTTCTTTTGGTCAGCTGTGGCATGGTAATGTAGGGGGAAATATCTATGCCAGTACTTAGGTATTAGTGTTTGTGTAAAGTGTGTTTCCTGTAGGAAAACTAATTTAGCTTTTAGCTTCAAGTATTGAGTAAGGGCTATCTTTCTCTTAACATTCGTGTTTAAACCTCTCACATTATGTGAGAGAACTGTAAGAGTAGATGACATTATTGATTACAATATAAACCTGTTAATCGTAAGACAGCACTGTGTACTCCCTAGAGTAGGATTGACAAAGGCTCTTTTGAACATCAGTGTCCCATTTGACCACACATGAAAACAACATAATAACAATTGAAACTTTATAAACAAATAAAAACAAAATTCATTCAGGTAAAAGTCCTGAATATAACTTGAACTGTCCATATCAATTTTGCTGCAAATAAAAGAAAAAATTTGTGCAGGGTTATAACTTATTATAATTAGAGCTATAGTCTTAGAGGTTATTACACCTTAAGTAAATAAATCAGGGCATGTGTCCCGTAAACCACCTTCACTGTTCAAGTGTAGCATTGTTCCTCATGGGACAGTCTCTTTTGTTTCAAATCAAACATCTTGTATCATCCTCCCTATCTCCTGGGAGACTGTCTGAACTTATTAATAAAAACATAATTTATGCTTACCTGATAAATTCCTTTCTTCTGTAGTGTGATCAGTCCACGGGTCATCATTATTTCTGGGATATTAACTGCTCCCCTACAGGAAGTGCAAGAGGATTCACCCAGCAGAGCTGCATATAGCTCCTCCCCTCTACGTCACTCCCAGTCATTCGACCAAGGACCAACGAGAAAGGAAAAGCCAAGGGTGAAGTGGTGACTGGAGTATAAATTAAAAAATATTTACCTGCCTTAAAAACAGGGCGGGCCGTGGACTGATCACACTACAGAAGAAAGGAATTTATCAGGTAAGCATAAATTATGTTTTCTTCTGTTAAGTGTGATCAGTCCACGGGTCATCATTACTTCTGGGATACCAATACCAAAGCAAAAGTACACGGATGACGGGAGGGATAGGCAGACTCTTTATACAGAAGGAACCACTGCCTGAAGAACCTTTCTCCCAAAAATAGCCTCCGATGAAGCAAAGGTGTCAAATTTGTAAAATTTGGAAAAAGTATGAAGCGAAGACCAAGTTGCAGCCTTGCAAATCTGTTCAACAGAGGCCTCATTCTTGAAGGCCCAAGTGGAAGCCACAGCTCTAGTAGAATGAGCTGTAATTCTTTCAGGGGGCTGCTGTCCAGCAGTCTCATAAGCTAAACGAATTATGCTACGAAGCCAAAAAGAAAGAGAGGTAGCGGAAGCTTTTTGACCTCTCCTCTGCCCAGAGTAAATGACAAACAGAGAAGACGTTTGTCGGAATTCCTTAGTTGCCTGCAAGTAAAATTTTAGAGCCCGGACTACATCCAGGTTGTGCAGTAGACGTTCCTTCTTTGAAGAAGGATTTGGGCATAAAGAAGGAACAACAATCTCTTGATTGATATTCCTGTTAGTAACTACCTTAGGTAAGAACCCAGGTTTAGTACGCAGGACTACCTTATCCGAATGAAAAATCAAATAAGGAGAATCACAATGTAAGTCTGATAATTCAGAGACTCTTCGAGCCGAGGAAATAGCCATTAAAAATAGAACTTTCCAAGATAACAACTTTATATCAATGGAATGAAGGGGTTCAAACGGAACGCCCTGTAAAACATTAAGAACAAGGTTTAAACTCCATGGTGGAGCAACAGTTTTAAACACAGGCTTAATCCTGGCCAAAGCCTGACAAAAAGCCTGGACGTCAGGAACTTCTGACAGACGTTTGTGTAACAGAATGGACAGAGCTGAGATCTGTCCCTTTAATGAACTAGCAGAAAAACCCTTTTCTAAACCTTCTTGTAGAAAAGACAATATCCTAGGAATCCTAACCTTACTCCAAGAGTAACCTTTGGATTCACACCAATGTAGGTATTTACGCCATATCTTATGGTAAATCTTTCTGGTAACAGGTTTCCTAGTCTGTATTAAGGTACTAATAACTGACTCAGAAAACCCACGTCTTGATAAAATTAAGCGTTCAATTTCCAAGCAGTCAGCTTCAGAGAAGTTAGATTTTGATGTTTGAAGGGACCCTGTATCAGAAGGTCCTGTTTCAGAGGTAGAGACCAAGGCGGACAGGATGACATGTCCACCAGGTCTGCATACCAAGTCCTGCGTGGCCACGCAGGTGCTATTAGAATCACTGATGCTCTCTCTTGTTTGATTCTGGCTATCAATCGAGGAAGCAACGGGAAGGGTGGAAACACGTAAGCCATCCTGAAGTCCCAAGGTGCTGTCAGAGCATCTATCAGGACTGCTCCTGGATCCCTGGATCTGGACCCGTAACGAGGAAGCTTGGCGTTCTGTCGAGACGCCATGAGATCTATCTCTGGTTTGCCCCAACGTCGAAGTATTTGGGCAAAGACCTCCGGATGAAGTTCCCACTCCCCCGGATGAAAAGTCTGACGACTTAAGAAATCCGCCTCCCAGTTCTCCACTCCCGGGATGTGGATTGCTGACAGGTGGCAAGAGTGAGACTCTGCCCAGCGAATTATCTTTGATACTTCCATCATAGCTAGGGAGCTTCTTGTCCCTCCCTGATGGTTGATGTAAGCTACAGTCGTGATGTTGTCCGACTGAAACCTGATGAACCCCCGAGTTGTCAACTGGGGCCAAGCCAGGAGGGCATTGAGAACTGCTCTCAATTCCAGAATGTTTATTGGCAGGAGACTCTCCTCCTGACTCCATAGTCCCTGAGCCTTCAGGGAATTCCAGACGGCACCCCAACCTAGAAGGCTGGCGTCTGTTGTTACAATTGTCCAGTCTGGTCTGCTGAATGGCATCCCCCTGGACAGGTGTGGCCGAGAAAGCCACCATAGAAGAGAATTTCTGGTCTCTTGATCCAGATTCAGAGAAGGGGATAAGTCTGAGTAATCCCCATTCCACTGACCTAGCATGCACAGTTGCAGTGGTCTGAGGTGTAAGCGTGCAAAGGGTACTATGTCCATTGCCGCTACCATTAAGCCGATTACCTCCATACATTGAGCCACTGACGGGTGTTGAATGGAATGAAGAGTGCGGCAAGCACTTTGAAGTCTTGATAGCCTGTCCTCTGTCAGGTAAATCTTCATTTCTACAGAATCTATAAGAGTCCCCAGGAAGGGAACTCTTGTGAGTGGAACGAGTGAACTTTTCTTTTCGTTCACCTTCCATCCATGTGACCTTAGAAATGCCAGCACTAACTCTGTATGAGATTTGGCAGTTTGAAAGCTTGAAGCTTGTATCAGAATGTCGTCTAGGTATGGAGCTATCGAGATTCCCCGCGGTCTTAGTACCGCCAGAAGAGCACCCAGAACCTTTGTGAAGATTCTTGGCGCTGTAGCCAATCCGAATGGAAGAGCCACAAACTGGTAATGCCTGTCTAGGAAGGCAAACCTTAGGTACCGGTAATGATCTTTGTGAATCGGTATGTGCAGGTAAGCATCTTTTAAATCTACAGTGGTCATGTACTGACCCTCTTGGATCATAGGTAAAATTGTCCGAATAGTCTCCATCTTGAACGATGGAACTCTTAGGAATTTGTTTAGGATCTTTAAGTCCAGGATTGGTCTGAAAGTTCCCTCTTTTTTGGGAACCACAAACAGATTTGAGTAAAACCCCTGTCCCTGTTCCGATCGTGGAACTGGATGGATTACTCCCATTAACAAGAGCTCTTGTACGCAGCGTAGAAAAGCCTCTTTCTTTGTCTGGATTGTTGACAATCTTGACAGATGAAATCTCTCTCTTGGAGGAGAGTATTTGAAGTCCAGAAGGTATCCCTGAGATATTATCTCTAGCGCCCAGGGATCCTGAACATCTCTTGCCCAAGCCTGGGCGAAGAGAGAAAGTCTGCCCCCCACTAGATCCGATCCCGGATCGGGGGCCCTCAATTCATGCTGTTTTGGGGGCAGCAGCAGGTTTCCTAGTCTGCTTGCCCTTGTTCCAGGACTGGTTAGGTTTCCAGCCTTGTCTGTAGCGAGCAACAGCTCCTTCCTGTTTTGGTGCAGAGGAAGTTGATGCTGCTCCTGCTTTGAAATTACGAAAGGAACGAAAACTAGACTGTCTAGTCTTGGCTTTGGCTTTGTCCTGAGGCAGGGCATGGCCTTTACCTCCTGTAATGTCAGCGATAATCTCTTTCAACCCGGGCCCGAATAAGGTCTGCCCTTTGAAAGGTATATTAAGCAATTTAGACTTAGAAGTAACATCAGCTGACCAGGATTTTAGCCACAGCGCCCTGCGTGCCTGAATGGCGAATCCTGAATTCTTCGCCGTAAGTTTAGTAAGATGTACTACGGCCTCCGAAATGAATGAATTAGCTAGTTTAAGGACTCTAAGCCTGTCCGTAATGTCGTCCAGAGTAGCTGAACCAATGTTCTCTTCCAGAGACTCAATCCAGAATGCCGCTGCAGCCGTGATCGGCGCAATGCATGCAAGGGGTTGCAATATAAAACCTTGTTGAACAAACATTTTCTTAAGGTAACCCTCTAACTTTTTATCCATTGGATCTGAAAAAGCACAGCTATCCTCCACCGGGATAGTGGAACGCTTAGCTAAAGTAGAAACTGCTCCCTCCACCTTAGGGACCGTTTGCCATAAGTCCCTTGTGGTGGCGTCTATTGGAAACATTTTTCTAAATATCGGAGGGGGTGAGAACGGCACACCGGGTCTATCCCACTCCTTAGTAACAATTTCAGTAAGTCTCTTAGGTATAGGAAAAACCTCAGTACTCGTCGGTACCGCAAAATATTTATCCAACCTACACATTTTCTCTGGTATTGCAACTGTGTTACAATCATTCAGAGCCGCTAACACCTCCCCTAGTAATACACGGAGGTTTTCCAGTTTAAATTTAAAATTTGAAATATCTGAATCCAGTCTGTTTGGATCAGAACCGTCACCCACAGAATGAAGTTCTCCGTCCTCATGTTCTGCCACCTGTGACGCAGTGTCTGACATGGCCCTAATATTATCAGCGCACTCTGTTCTCACCCCAGAGTGATCACGCTTACCTTTTAGTTCTGGTAATTTAGCCAAAACTTCAGTCATAACAGTAGCCATATCCTGTAATGTGATTTGTAATGGCCGCCCAGCTGTACTCGGCGCTACAATATCACGCACCTCCCTCTGAGCGGGAGATGTAGGTACTGACACGTGAGGCGAGTTAGTCGGCATAACTCTCCCCTCGTTGTTTGGTGAAATTTGTTCAATTTGTACAGATTGATTTTTATTTAAAGTAGCATCAATACAGTTAGTACATAAATTTCTATTGGGCTCCACTTTGGCATTGCAACAAATGACACAGGTATCATCTTCTGAATCAGACATGTTTAACACACTAGCAAATAAACTTGCAACTTGGAAATACAATTCAAATAGAATAATATTAAAACGTACTGTGCCTTTAAGAAGCACAGAAGATCTATGACAGTTAAAAATTAATAAATTGAAACAGTTATAGCCTCAATCCTTGTAAACAACACAACTTTAGCAAAGGTTTAATCCCATTAGCAAAGATAACAAATTCTGAAAGCAGGAAACAAATTACAGAATAAAAGTTTTTATTTCAGTCAAACTATAATTCTCACAGCTCTGCTGAGAGAAATTACCTCCCTCAAAATAAGTTTTGAAGACCCCTGAGCTCTGTAGAGATGAACCAGATCATGCAGGGAATACAATGAGTTGCTGACTGAAATATTTGATGCATAGTAAAAGCGCCCCTCCCCCACACACACAGCAGTGAGGGAGAACAGAAACTGACAGAAAAAACAGATTTAAGCAACTGCCAAGTGGAAAAATGGTGCCCAAACATTTATTCACTCAGTACCTCAGCAAATGAAAACGATTTTACATTCCAGCAAAAACGTTAAACATAATCTCTAGTTATTAAACAGCTTTATGTCTTTCTTACAGTGTAATTCTAGTGAAGTACCATTCTCCCAGAATACTGAAGTGTAAAGTATACATACATGACATTATATCGGTATGGCAGGATTTTCTCATCAATCCATTGTCAGAAAATAAAAACTGCTACATACCTCTATGCAGATTCATCTGCCCGCTGTCCCCTGATCTGAAGTTTACCTCACTCCTCAGATGGCCGAGAACAGCAATATGATCTTAACTACTCCGGCTAAAATCATAGCAAAACTCTGGTAGATTCTTCCTCAAACTCTGCCAGAGAGGTAATAACACACTCCGGTGCTATTTTAAAATAACAAACTTTTGATTGAAGATATAAAACTAAGTATAATCACCATAGTCCTCTCACACGACCTATCTAGTTGCTGGGTGCAAGAGAATGACTGGGAGTGACGTAGAGGGGAGGAGCTATATGCAGCTCTGCTGGGTGAATCCTCTTGCACTTCCTGTAGGGGAGCAGTTAATATCCCAGAAGTAATGATGACCCGTGGACTGATCACACTTAACAGAAGAAAACTGTACTTAGCCTGTGGACAAAGAGATAACTTGCAACACAACTTACCCCAACTTAGGGGGGGCATAACTCTATCCCCCTTCTACAAGCTTTAATAGCCTAGTCTTTCAAGGGGAGAAACCATGGTGAGCATAGATCAGTAAAACATTATAAAGTATACTCATCTGACTCTTGCTCTTCTGTAGGGCCCTATAGTTTTCTTCCGCAACTTGCTATTTTGTTTTTTTCTTGGTCACTTTGGTCCATTTGGGTCTTTTGTTCTTTTCTTCTCTTTGAGAGGGTCTTTCAGTTTCTGAGTCGCTGTGGCTGGAAGGTAGATCAGGTGCGTCCAGGCCCAGGTATGTGCAGATTTCCGGAATATCCCTTTTGTCCTTTATCGTCAGAGTTTTACCTTCGTGTAATATCTGTAATGCAAAGGGGAAACCCCATCTATAGTTTATTTGGTTTTTACGGAGCAGCTGGGTAAGAGGTCTGAGCAGGCCCCGCCTCTGTAGAGTCCGAATGCATAAATCTTGATAAAACTGGACTACTACACCTTGATATTTGAAAGTTGGATTCTTCCTTGCTGCTTGGAGAATCAGTTCTTTTTCAGGGTATCGGAGCAACTTAACTATGACATCCCTAGGGGGATAATCTCCTTTCGGCTTTGGTTTAAGAGCTCTATGTGCCCTTTCTAGTTGGAAGTTGTCTTCCTCCGCGCAGCCTGTGATTGTCCGGAAAAGTTGTTTTAGATAGTTGTGCAGGTCTGATTGCATTATAGTTTCCGGAATTCCTTTAAGTCGCAAGTTACTGCGGCGAGAGCGATTTTCCATCTCCTCCATTTTGTCTTGGAGAGCATCCAGTTCTATTTGCTGGTCTAGGGTCCGTTGGGATAAGTTAGTTACTGTCTCTTCGACATTGTTTTCGTTCTCCTCCAGAGTCAAAACTCTCATACCTAAATCAAGAATTTCATGTTTACGTTCCGCTAGGCTATTGGTGACTGAGTTTTGGAAAGAGTCCATTTTATTCCACATCTTTTCAAAATTTGTCTCAATATCTTTTTTTGAAACTAGCGTTTTAATATCAGCTCTCGTGACCGGGATCAGCTCCTCAGGACTGGCCTGCGCACCTAATTCTGCATCCATTTCCTCTTCCTGCTCTGCATCCTGGGGTTCTGTAGCTTTGTCACCCTTAGAGGATTTGAAAAACAAACTGGCTGCAGCCGCTTTACCCACCACCTGTGTTTTATTTAATTTTCTAGAAGCCATGCCTCTCTTTTACTTGGGAGGGTCACCTTGTCAGATAGCAGTGTTATATCCCCCAGTTACACCTTCAAAAACTTGCATATAACAAGTTGCAGGAAAAACGTTCAGTGTAATAAAACGATTTTACTCTTTATAAATGACACAGCCAGAAATCGACTCAAAGATTATACCATATATCTGTAATGACCGGCTTGTGTATATGTTAACCCATTCAGCTTCTTTATCTGTTGCTTTAGCCCTTCCTGGGCCACTTCTAGGCCGGACTCCCTTACCGCTAAGTTGGTGCTTTATTATTTTATTCCCATATCATGGGGCTCTTTTAAAGACTAAGCTGAGACCTCCCGGGCACCTTCCATAATGAAAAAGGGCAGCATGGATCTTCTTATGTGCGGCCTCTCAAGCTGCGTGGCCATATATTCTTAGCCCGTTACATGTGAGCTGCCGCGGGAATGCTCCCCTACCCTTTCAGGAGATCACAGGCTGCGCCTTCGGTTATGCTTACTTGCGGTGGTGTGGATGCATTATCGGCAAGTCTTAGGGATGATCGCAGCGTGTATATTCAATTGTAGTGCCGTATCTGCAGATCGCTTCTTTAGCTGCTAAGATGGCGCCTCCGTTCAGCCTAGTCAGCGTCGCCTCAAAGCTTCCTTTGTCTTACGTTCCTGAACTCTGGGAATCAAGCATTTGCTTCATCTTTACGTCGGTTAGTTACCCAGAGCTAGTTCTAGTTGCGGTAGTGGTGTTTTACGGGTTTTAATACCTCTTAGTTTAATGTCCTGCATAGAGCTGCCTGATTATGCGGCCATCTTCGTCTCCCTTCAAACTCCGCCCCTCGACTCCCATTTTTAGAAGATCTTATACACAGCGTAAGAACGCCTGTTTCTTTGTTTGGTCTGAAGACAAACGAGAAATGTGGAACCTTCCCCTTGGGGGAGAATCCTTGAATTCTAGAAGGTACCCCTGAGCAACTATTTCTAATGCCCAGGGATCTGGAACATCTCTTGCCCAAGCCTGAGCAAAGAGAGAGAGTCTGTCCCCTACTAGATCCTATCCCGGATCGGGGGCTACCCCTTCATGCTGTCTTGGTAGCAGGAGCAGGCTTCTTGGCCTGTTTACCCTTATTCCAGCCCTGCAAGGGTTTCCAGGTTGCTTTGGGCTGTGAAGCGTTATCTTGCTTTGCGGCAGCAGAGGTTACAGCAGGTCCGCTCCTGAAATTGCGAAAGGAGCGAAAATTAGCCTTGTTTTTGGCCTTAAACGGCCTATCTTGTGGAAGGGCATGGCCCTTTCCCCCAGTGATATCCGAAATAATTTCTTTCAGCTCTGGGCCGAACAGGGTTTTCCCCTTGAAAGGAATATTTAACAGTTTCGTTTTGGACGACACATCAGCCGACCACAATTTGAGCCAAAGCGCTCTTCGCGCCATGATGGCAAAACCTTAGTTTTTCGCCGCTAACTTAGCTAATTGGAGAGCGGCATCAGTGATAAAAGAATTAGCCAGCTTTAGAGCATGAATTCTATCCATGACCTCGTCGTATGAAGTCTCCCTCTGGAGCGACTCCTCCAGAGCCTCAAACCAAAATGCCGCTGCAGTAGTTACCGGAATAATGCAGGCAATTGGTTGAAGAAGAAAACCCTGCTGAACAAAAATTTTCTTCAGCAATCCTTCCAATTTTTTATCCATAGGATCTTTGAAAGCACAACTGTCCTCTATTGGTATAGTTGTACGCTTAGCAAGTGTTGAAACAGCCCCTCTACCTTAGGGACCGTCTGCCACGCGTCCCGCCTGGTGTCGTTTATGGGTAACATTTTCTTAAAGATAGGGGGGGAACAAAGGGTACACCTGGTCTCTCCCACTCCCTAGTCACAATGTCCGCCACCCTCTTTGGGATCGGAAATGCCTCAGTGTATACAGGGACCTCTAAAAACCTGTCCATTTTACACAATTTTTCTGGGACCACCATGGGGTCACAATCATCCAGCGTAGCTAAAACCTCCTTAAGCAGGACGCGGAGGTGTTCCAGCTTAAATTTAAACGCTAAGGAATCTGAATCTGACTCTGCCCGCAGAAATTTCTCCCTCAGACAGACCATCCCTCACTGCTACTTCTGAGTGTTGTGAGGGTACTACAGATAAATCATCCAAAGCTTCTGATTGCTCATCCTCTGTATTTAAAACTGAGCTATCGCGCTTTTTTGGAAAAACTGGCAGTTTGGATAAAAATGCTGCAAGGGAATTATCCATTACTGCTGCTAATTGTTGTAAAGTAATAGGGGCCAATGCGCTAGAGGTACTAGGCATCGCTTGCGCGGGCGTAACTGGTGTCGACACATGGGGAGAGGAAGAAGGACTATCCTCATTAAAGAATCATCTTGGGCTACATTTTTAAGTGTCACTGCATGGTCTTTAAAGTGTGCTAAAACATCTAAGCATTTTAAACACAAATGCAAGGGGGGTACCGCCATGGCTTTTAAACATAAAGAACAAGGTCTATCTGAAGACTCAGACATGTTTGACAGACTTGGACAGCACTACAATACAGTAAAAATCACTTTTTGAAAAAACGTTACTGTGCCTTTAAATAATAAAAAACAGAATTTATGTTTACCTGATAAATTACTTTCTCCAACGGTGTGTCCGGTCCACGGCGTCATCCTTACTTGTGGGATATTGTCTTCCCCAACAGGAAATGGCAAAGAGCCCAGCAAAGCTGGTCACATGATCCCTCCTAGGCTCCGCCTACCCCAGTCATTCGACCGACGTTAAGGAGGAATATTTGCATAGGAGAAACCATATGGTACCGTGGTGACTGTAGTTAAAGAAAATAAATTATCAGACCTGATTAAAAAAACCAGGGCGGGCCGTGGACCGGACACACCGTTGGAGAAAGTAATTTATCAGGTAAACATAAATTCTGTTTTCTCCAACATAGGTGTGTCCGGTCCACGGCGTCATCCTTACTTGTGGGAACCAATACCAAAGCTTTAGGACACGGATGAAGGGAGGGAGCAAATCAGGTCACCTAAATGGAAGGCACCACGGCTTGCAAAACCTTTCTCCCAAAAATAGCCTCAGAAGAAGCAAAAGTATCAAACTTGTAAAATTTGGTAAAAGTGTGCAGTGAAGACCAAGTCGCTGCCCTACATATCTGATCAACAGAAGCCTCGTTCTTGAAGGCCCATGTGGAAGCCACAGCCCTAGTGGAATGAGCTGTGATTCTTTCGGGAGGCTGCCGTCCGGCAGTCTCGTAAGCCAATCTGATGATGCTTTTAATCCAAAAAGAGAGAGAGGTAGAAGTTGCTTTTTGACCTCTCCTTTTACCGGAATAAACAACAAACAAGGAAGATGTTTGTCTAAAATCCTTTGTAGCATCTAAATAGAATTTTAGAGCGCGAACAACATCCAAATTGTGCAACAAACGTTCCTTCTTTGAAACTGGTTTCGGACACAGAGAAGGTACGATAATCTCCTGGTTAATGTTTTTGTTAGAAACAACTTTTGGAAGAAAACCAGGTTTAGTACGTAAAACCACCTTATCTGCATGGAACACCAGATAAGGAGGAGAACACTGCAGAGCAGATAATTCTGAAACTCTTCTAGCAGAAGAAATTGCAACTAAAAACAAAACTTTCCAAGATAATAACTTAATATCAACGGAATGCAAGGGTTCAAACGGAACCCCCTGAAGAACTGAAAGTACTAAATTGAGACTCCAAGGAGGAGTCAAAGGTTTGTAAACAGGCTTAATTCTAACCAGAGCCTGAACAAAGGCTTGAACATCTGGCACAGCGGCCAGCTTTTTGTGAAGTAACACAGACAAGGCAGAAATCTGTCCCTTCAGGGAACTTGCAGATAATCCTTTTTCCAATCCTTCTTGAAGGAAGGATAGAATCCTAGGAATCTTAACCTTGTCCCAAGGGAATCCTTTAGATTCACACCAACAGATATATTTTTTCCAAATTTTGTGGTAAATCTTTCTAGTTACAGGCTTTCTGGCCTGAACAAGAGTATCGATAACAGAATCTGAGAATCCTCGCTTCGATAAGATCAAGCGTTCAATCTCCAAGCAGTCAGCTGGAGTGAAACCAGATTCGGATGTTCGAACGGACCCTGAACAAGAAGGTCACGTCTCAAAGGTAGCTTCCAAGGAGGAGCCGATGACATATTCACCAGATCTGCGTACCAAGTCCTGCGTGGCCACGCAGGAGCTATCAAGATCACCGACGCCCTCTCCTGATTGATCCTGGCTACCAGCCTGGGGATGAGAGGAAACGGCGGGAACACATAAGCTAGTTTGAAGGTCCAAGGTGCTACTAGTGCATCCACTAGAGCCGCCTTGGGATCCCTGGATCTGGACCCGTAGCAAGGAACTTTGAAGTTCTGACGAGAGGCCATCAGATCCATGTCTGGAATGCCCCACAGCTGAGTGACTTGGGCAAAGATTTCCGGATGGAGTTCCCACTCCCCCGGATGCAATGTCTGACGACTCAGAAAATCCGCTTCCCAATTTTCCACTCCTGGGATGTGGATAGCAGACAGGTGGCAGGAGTGAGACTCCGCCCATAGAATGATTTTGGTCACTTCTTCCATCGCCAGGGAACTCCTTGTTCCCCCCTGATGGTTGATGTACGCAACAGTTGTCATGTTGTCTGATTGAAACCGTATGAACTTGGCCCTCGCTAGCTGAGGCCAAGCCTTGAGAGCATTGAATATCGCTCTCAGTTCCAGAATATTTATCGGTAGAAGAGATTCTTCCCGAGACCAAAGACCCTGAGCTTTCAGGGATCCCCAGACCGCGCCCCAGCCCATCAGACTGGCGTCGGTCGTGACAATGACCCACTCTGGTCTGCGGAATGTCATCCCTCGTGACAGGTTGTCCAGGGACAGCCACCAACGGAGTGAGTCTCTGGTCCTCTGATTTACTTGTATCTTCGGAGACAAGTCTGTATAGTCCCCATTCCACTGACTGAGCATGCACAGTTGTAATGGTCTTAGATGAATGCGTGCAAAAGGAACTATGTCCATTGCCGCTACCATCAACCCGATCACTTCCATGCACTGAGCTATGGAAGGAAGAGGAACGGAATGGAGTATCCGACAAGAGTCTAGAAGCTTTGTTTTTCTGGCCTCTGTCAGAAAAATCCTCATTTCTAAGGAGTCTATTATTGTTCCCAAGAAGGGAACCCTTGTTGACGGAGATAGAGAACTCTTTTCCACGTTCACTTTCCATCCGTGAGATCTGAGAAAGGCCAGGACAATGTCCGTGTGAGCCTTTGCTTGAGGAAGGGACGACGCTTGAATCAGAATGTCGTCCAAGTAAGGTACTACAGCAATGCCCCTTGGTCTTAGCACAGCTAGAAGGGACCCTAGTACCTTTGTGAAAATCCTTGGAGCAGTGGCTAATCCGAAAGGAAGCGCCACGAACTGGTAATGTTTGTCCAGGAACGCGAACCTCAGGAACCGATGATGTTCCTTGTGGATAGGAATATGTAGATACGCATCCTTTAAATCCACCGTGGTCATGAATTGACCTTCCTGGATGGAAGGAAGAATAGTTCGAATGGTTTCCATCTTGAACGATGGAACCTTGAGAAACTTGTTTAAGATCTTGAGATCTAAGATTGGTCTGAACGTTCCCTCTTTTTTGGGAACTATAAACAGATTGGAGTAGAACCCCATCCCTTGTTCTCTTAATGGAACGGGATGAATCACTCCCATTTTTAACAGGTCTTCTACACAATGTAAGAATGCCTGTCTTTTTATGTGGTCTGAAGACAACTGAGACCTGTGGAACCTCCCCCTTGGGGGAAGTCCCTTGAATTCCAGAAGATAACCTTGGGAGACTATTTCTAGCGCCCAAGGATCCAGAACATCTCTTGCCCAAGCCTGAGCGAAGAGAGAGAGTCTGCCCCCCACCAGATCCGGTCCCGGATCGGGGGCCAACATTTCATGCTGTCTTGGTAGCAGTGGCAGGTTTCTTGGCCTGCTTTCCCTTGTTCCAGCCTTGCATTGGTCTCCAAGCTGGCTTGGCTTGAGGAGTATTACCCTCTTGCTTAGAGGACGTAGCACTTTGGGCTGGTCCATTTCTACGAAAGGGACGAAAATTAGGTTTATTTTTTGCCTTGAAAGGCCGATCCTGAGGAAGGGCGTGGCCCTTACCCCCAGTGATATCCGAGATAATCTCTTTCAAGTCAGGGCCAAACAGCGTTTTCCCCTTGAAAGGAATGTTAAGTAGCTTGTTCTTGGAAGACGCATCAGCCGACCAAGATTTCAACCAAAGCGCTCTGCGCGCCACAATAGCAAACCCACAATTCTTAGCCGCTAACCTAGCCAATTGCAAAGTGGCGTCTAGGGTGAAAGAATTAGCCAATTTGAGAGCATTGATTCTGTCCATAATCTCCTCATAAGGAGGAGAATCACTGTCGACCGCCTTTATCAGCTCATCGAACCAGAAACATGCGGCTGTAGCGACAGGGACAATGCATGAAATTGGTTGTAGAAGGTAACCCTGCTGAACAAACATCTTTTTAAGCAAACCTTCTAATTTTTTATCCATAGGATCCTTGAAAGCACAACTATCCTCTATGGGTATAGTGGTGCGTTTGTTTAAAGTGGAAACCGCTCCCTCGACCTTGGGGACTGTCTGCCATAAGTCCTTTCTGGGGTCGACCATAGGAAACAATTTTTTAAATATGGGGGGAGGGACGAAAGGAATACCGGGCCTTTCCCATTCTTTATTAACAATGTCCGCCACCCGCTTGGGTATAGGAAAAGCTTCTGGGAGCCCCGGCACCTCTAGGAACTTGTCCATTTTACATAGTTTCTCTGGGATGACCAACTTGTCACAATCATCCAGAGTGGATAATACCTCCTTAAGCAGAATGCGGAGATGTTCCAACTTAAATTTAAATGCAATCACATCAGGTTCAGCTTGTTGAGAAATGTTCCCTGAATCAGTAATTTCTCCCTCAGACAAAACCTCCCTGGCCCCATCAGACTGAGTTAGGGGCCCTTCAGAAATATTAATATCAGCGTCGTCATGCTCTTCAGTATCTAAAACAGAGCAGTCGCGCTTACGCTGATAAGTGTTCATTTTGGCTAAAATGTTTTTGACAGAATTATCCATTACAGCCGTTAATTGTTGCATAGTAAGGAGTATTGGCGCGCTAGATGTACTAGGGGCCTCCTGAGTGGGCAAGACTCGTGTAGACGAAGGAGGGAATGATGCAGTACCATGCTTACTCCCCTCACTTGAGGAATCATCTTGGGCATCATTGTCATTGTCACATAAATCACATTTATTTAAATGAATAGGAATTCTGGCTTTCCCACATTCAGAACACAGTCTATCTGGTAGTTCAGACATGTTAAACAGGCATAAACTTGATAACAAGTACAAAAAACGTTTTAAAATAAAACCGTTACTGTCACTTTAAATTTTAAACTGAACACACTTTATTACTGCAAATGCGAAAAAACATGAAGGAATTGTTCAAAATTTACCAAATTTTCACCACAGTGTCTTAAAGCCTTAAAAGTATTGCACACCAAATTTGGAAGCTTTAACCCTTAAAATAACGGAACCGGAGCCGTTTTGAACTTTAACCCCTTTACAGTCCCTGGTATCTGCTTTGCTGAGACCCAACCAAGCCCCAAGGGGAATACGATACCAAATGACGCCTTCAGAAAGTCTTTTCTAAGTATCAGAGCTCCTCTCACATGCGACTGCATGCCATGCCTCTCAAAAACAAGTGCGCAACACCGGCGCGAAAATGAGGCTCTGCCTATGCTTTGGGAAAGCCCCTAAAGAATAAGGTGTCTAAAACAGTGCCTGCCGATATTATTATATCAAAATACCCAGATAAAATGATTCCTCAAGGCTAAATATGTGTTAATAATCAATCGATTTAGCCCAAAAAAAGTCTACAGTCTTAATAAGCCCTTTTTGAAGCCCTTATTTACAATCGTAATAAACATGGCTTACCGGATCCCAGAGGGAAAATGACAGCTTCCAGCATTACATCGTCTTGTTAGAATGTGTCATACCTCAAGCAGCAAGAGACTGCTCACTGTTCCCCCAACTGAAGTTAATTGCTCTCAACAGTCCTGTGTGGAACAGCCATGGATTTTAGTGACGGTTGCTAAAATCATTTTCCTCATACAAACAGAAATCTTCATCTCATCTCTTTTCTGTTTCTGAGTAAATAGTACATACCAGCACTATTTCAAAATAACAAACTCTTGATTGAATAATAAAAACTACAGTTAAACACTAAAAAACTCTAAGCCATCTCCGTGGAGATGTTGCCTGTACAACGGCAAAGAGAATGACTGGGGTAGGCGGAGCCTAGGAGGGATCATGTGACCAGCTTTGCTGGGCTCTTTGCCATTTCCTGTTGGGGAAGAGAATATCCCACAAGTAAGGATGACGCCGTGGACCGGACACACCTATGTTGGAGAAAGTACACACTTTTTTACCAAATCACCAAAAAAACATCCGATCATTATGAAATTTTCACCACATGATCCTAATGCTTTAAAATGATTGCACACAAATTTTCAAATCAATTAACCCCTTATTGCCCAAACCGGAGCAAATTGAAGCAAACTACCGGTTTAACACACTACAGCACGGTGCCACAGTCTTTGCTGTGGCCCTACCTTCCTTTGGGATTATTTGTAGAAGAAATTAAGCCTCCCTGAAGTCCTCCACTCTCTGGACTCTACACGTGAAGCTGCATGAAGCTGCCTTGCAAAACAACTGCGCAACTGAGGCGCGAAAATGAGGCCCCCTCCCTCTTCATTCCGGAGTTATGGGGCCTTCCTGAGTCAGATTAGGTGTCTTACAATATGCCAGGCATAATAAAAACCCCAAAAGTGTTCCAAACGTCTAAAACACTTGAACAAATATAAGAAGATTACACTAATAAAGTAATCGATTTAGCCCATTACAGTGTCTACCAGTATTTAAGCCCTTAACTGAAACCATCCTTCTATACTGCGTCTCAGAAAATGGCTTACCTTCCCACATGGGGATTTCTGTCAGTCTTCTAGCACTACCAAGTCTTGTTAGAAAAAAATGACTGAGCATACCTTAAGCAGTTAAGCCTGCAAACTGTTCCCCCCAACTGAAGTTCTCCGGTACTCAACAGTCCTGCGTGGGAACAGCAATGGATTTTAGTTACAACATCTTCAAACCGGCACTATTTTAAAATAACAAACTCTTGAATGAAGAAATAAAAACTACAAATCTAACACCACATACTCTTTACCCTCCCGTGGAGATGCTACTTGTTAGAGCGGCAAAGAGAATGACTGGGGGGGGGGGGCGGAGCCTGAGGGGAGCTATATGGACAGCTTTGCTGTGTGCTCTCTTTGCCACTTCCTGTAGGGATTGAGAATATCCCACAAGTAAGGATGAATCCGTGGACTGGATACACCAAGTAAGAGAAAATAACATTTGCATGCATGCTCCCAAAGTCCCCTCAATTATTATCTACTGCATTTGCACAGCATAAAAGACAGCAAAAGGTTTAAAAAAAAAAAAATACAAAAAAAACAGAAAGCAACCTAAAGTTACAAAGTCACCCCAAGGCAGAACATACAGTGATGTGAGATGTCATCGCAGAAAATGCAGCATGTCTGCAGAAAGAACAGGACACATGCAGGAACTGTTACTGTTTTAACCTTGCTGTGCTGCTCCACATCAGGCTGTTCTCTTCAAAAAGAGCTATGCTCTGGTAGCACTGTAAGTTTTCCTTAAGACAGCGCATCCACAGCAAAGTGCTGTTTGAAGTGAAAAGTCAAATATGCAGTATTGACTGGATCTCAGTCCCCTAACATTTCCCAGTCTGCAAAGCTGTATTTTCTGAGGGAGATTCTTATGAGCAATGCACCTTTTTATTACTACATTTCTATATTAGATCAAGAGAAAAGGAAACAAATTTATTCAAGAGACATTTTACAATTACATTTTTTTTTTGTCTGCAGCTAATTTGCAATCCAAACTTTAACTGTTGCAATATATTATAAAACTTTTACAATTGTTTTATTCTCTAGTTAATCAACACATTGCAACTGAACTGGTGCTTTAGTGTCACTGCCTAATTTAAAAACATAATTTATGTAAGAACTTACCTGATAAATTCATTTCTTTCATATTAGCAAGAGTCCATGAGCTAGTGACGTATGGGATATACATTCCTACCAGGAGGGGCAAAGTTTCCCAAACCTCAAAATGCCTATAAATACACCCCTCACCACACCCACAATTCAGTTTAACGAATAGCCAAGAAGTGGGGTGATAAAAAAGTGCGAAAGCATATAAAATAAGGAATTGGAATAATTGTGCTTTATACAAAAATCATAACCACCACAAAAAAAGGGCGGGCCTCATGGACTCTTGCTAATATGAATGAAATGAATTTATCAGGTAAGTTCTTACATAAATTATGTTTTCTTTCATGTAATTAGCAAGAGTCCATGAGCTAGTGACGTATGGGATAATGATTACCCAAGATGTGGATCTTTCCACGCAAGAGTCACTAGAGAGGGAGGGATAAAATAAAGACAGCCAATTCCTGCTGAAAATAATCCACACCCAAAATAAAGTTTAAAGAAAAAACATAAACAGAAGATTCAAACTGAAAACGCTGCCTGAAGTACTTTTCTACCAAAAACTGCTTCAGAAGAAGAAAAGACATCAAAATGGTAGAATTTAGTAAAAGTATGCAAAGAGGACCAAGTTGCTGCTTTGCAAATCTGATCAATCAAAGCTTCATTCCTAAACGCCCAGGAAGTAGAAACTGACCTAGTAGAATGAGCTGTAATCCTTTGAGGCGGAGTTTTACCCGACGCAACATAGGCAAGATGAATTAAAGATTTCAACCAAGATGCCAAAGAAATGGCAGAAGCTTTCTGGCCTTTTCTAGAACCGGAAAAGATAACAAATAAACTAGAAGTCTTTCGGAAAGACTTAGTAGCTTCAACATAATATTTCAAAGCTCTAACAACATCCAAAGAATGCAACGATTTCTCCTTAAAGAATT